>NW_010104791.1:0-7737 GCF_000699245.1 Pterocles gutturalis | reverse complement strand
GGCAGGAGGTGACTGTGTTTATTCCTGCCCGCGCTGCTCGTTCGCTGGTAACTCTGCGCTGACTGGGCGAAGCAGCAAGCGGCGGGGCTGGGTTACGGTGCTGCTCGTTTTGCAGGTTGATGTAGTTTGTGAATGTGGCCTTTAGTGCATCTGTATGTTCCTAAGAAAAGGAAAAAATCATACCTGGTGTTTCTTGCACTGGGTTACCCGTGCCCTTTCCCTCATTCCTTAAAGCCTGTTTTCAGGTCTTGGTAATAGCAGCTCTGCAGCTGTTTGGGATAAATGAGATGTCCTCAGCAGTGTTTGAACTTTGTATTTCCTGGAGGAGTATGTGTACGTTATATCAGGTGTGCTGAGAACTGTGGATAGTCTGCAGCAGCGGGAGACTTGGGACGTACGGTTACAGAGCAGAACAGCTCAGAATGAATGCACCTACACTGATCAAAATAACTGCCTGGCTTTTTAAATACAAACTTTTTATTTCTGCAATGCGTTCAACTCAAGGACATCAAAGATCATTTAAATCCTTAGCTAAGTAACCTTCAGGAAAAAAGCCTTTGAATTAAGAGAACAATATCCTTTCCTGCAGCCGAGGAAGCAGCACAAAGATGGGAAATGAGTTCTCTGAGGTCATGCAATCGCCAAACTTTGAGTCATGCATATGTTTTTCTTCCAGAATTTAAACAGAAATGTATTTTTGTGCACTTTTCTGAGCAGGGTTTGAAATGTTGGCTGTTCTGCAGAAGTATTAATTCTTTTGGATACTTAATTGATATTTAGACATGCAATAGTTATTTCCTATCCTTACAATCTGTTGTTGTGCTTGGGAGATCTTTAACTGCATCTTTAATTTGCCAGGCCAACAACTTGAATACATTTTCACTAACTTCCAATAAATTTTTCCAAATTTGGTTGACATTGAGGGAGGCTGAAGGTCTGGAATCACTTTGTGTTTCACGCTGGTAAGTGTCACTGTTTGTTGCTGCAGTTGTGGGATCTCTGTGCAATAGTTTGTTAGTTTGGTGCAGATGCGAAACCATACAAATGTGTCTGCTGTCAGTTCGCTCACTGACATTGCAGTTGATAGGAATTGTTTAAAACTTAATCTTAAGTACTTTATCCAATATCTGCATTTACTGCTAAGGTCTAGATACAATTTTTTAATTGTAGCAGAAAAATAATGGTACATACTTGACACTGCAGTGCTAAAAATCTGGATGATACAACGGAAACACGTTTAGGAGGTGTATGTCAAAGAACCACTGCTGCTTTCAAGCTAGGTTCAGCCAAATATCTGCTGTAGGTTCTGTACTATTAGATTAACTTTAATCACTGTAACAGTGTGATAAGAACCTTTAGCACTTCTTTTATACTTCTCGTGTACTTTTGAAGAACCAAACGAAAGCATTCTCTGACCATAGATCACATGAGGCCAGAGGTCTGGGGTTGGGTCGCTGCTGTGAGTAGCCTGGAGCAGGGCTGATGCGAGCAACAAACTCGCTGCTTGTTTTGCACCAACAAGTCTTGGCATTTCTTGCTTTGAGGAGGCCACCAGGAGCCTGGTATTACTCTGCAGCTCATTCCTGCACATTCTTTATTCACAGAAATAATGAAGAATGACTAAATGAGTAGCTTATAGAAAGTTATGTCAGTACTGCGTTAGGAGCGGCAGCTGGCCAAGCACGAGGTTTGTAATCATTGGTGTGGAATTCTGATGCTGGCTGGCTTGCTTTCTCTTGGGGGAAAAAACAGCTTCACACTGTACTGTGGGTAGATTTCTGTTTGTGAGGGAAACAGAGAACATAGAAATAAAACTTCCAATGTCCAACATGCCCAAAGGGAGGGAGCACATGACGGGTGCTGCGGGTCCGTGTGTGCAACGGGAACAGGGAGGAGCTGCTGCTGGAGACGGAGGGTTTGAAACCCTGCCATGGGTCATCCTGTCTGCCGTCAGACACAGATGTGGAGGAAGCAGCGCTGCTCAGCGCTGGGGAGCAATGAGTGAGGGGGGCACGGGAAGGTCTTGAATCGCAGCTGCAGGAATGAGAAACAGCAGGCTGGCTGTACTGTTACCATGGGCCATGATCTGGGTCTGTGTCTCGTTACTGAACATCTCAACTGCCTTTATTACATTGTCATGGTGGCTGCCCTCACTGCCCTCCCGTCCGTGTGTCGGGGACCCCCAGCTCTGCTGAGACCCTCGGCTCTCCTGGGTGATGGTGTTGGTGGGATCTCACCTATCCCCTCTGTGCTCAGTGGGCTGCTGGCACAGCCGTCTGGGATTTCACACATTCCTCCAAAACCAAAGTATCGGGTCAAGGCTGGAAGAAAACATGGGTAGGTTTCTTAACAGCATTTTGGAAGGAATAAAAACAATAGCATTGAAAAGTCCCTTGGGAGTCATCTAGCGGGATTAGCTGTACTTACTGGTTGCACTGATGTACTACAGAGATTCTTATTGAAGTTCTTCATCTGTGCCAGATTTGGTCTGGAATCTTACTCCCATCCAGCTGGTCTCTAGGCTCTTCTAATTTAGCAATAAATGAATTAATAAAGTGACTTCAGATTTTTGAATGGGAGGAGATATACAGGAGAAAACCATCATGCCATATTACTTCTCCCAACATTTAAGTGACAATACTTGAGTGATTTTAAATTATAATTATTACAGTTAACAGGGAAATGCACAGCCAGGGAAGTGATGAGTGGCTGGATGGCTGGTAAGAGCTGGGGAGGGCTTTGGATCACCTTTCTGTTGGCAGCAGGCTCTGATAAAGGAAATACGTAACCAGGTACCTGTCAAACGTGTCTCGGTCCTCAAAGAATGCCAAATTGCTCTCTTTGCTGGTAATCAGTTCTAGTGCTGAGCTGTCTTCAGGTTTGTGTTAATTTATCTCTTAACAAAGCTATCTGCAAGTTAAAATGTTTCTCAGTCTCTGCTATGTAGCCTGCAGAAGAATTGCTCAGCATTGGTGTTACCGTGATGCTGTATCTTGTCTTGTTCAGTTAAATTCCCTGTCTGAGCCTGTCCTTACAAATGAAGCTTCTGAACCTTGTGTTGGGCCCTTTTTTTTCCCTCAAGGTGGGATGGCCGGGAAGGGAACTGGTTCTGTAACCAGGAGAATCGTCCATCCTGGCCAGAGAAGGTTTTGTGTATTTGCTGTGTGGCAGCCTGCTGGTCCATTGGCATCTGTGTGCCTGTGCACCCGTGGTGCTGGTCACGGCAGCTCAGTTTGTGCTCTTCAGTGCATCTCTGTCCTCCACTGCCATGGGTTTTCTGTGCACAGCAGAGGATCTCTGGCTGAAGTCGCGTGTTTCTGTACTGCTGAAGAGGGCTGCTCACAGCTGTGTTGGGTAACGCCCTAGACCATGAGAAATAGAGGTTTGTTAAGGGTTAAGCTGTCAGCCTTCCTCACTTCTACCCTTCTGAAAACTTTATTGTAAAGTCAAGCTGTTGTCATTCTCCCTACTTTTTTTTTCCTCTGGGGAGAATCTCCAATCCTCAGTGCACCTTCTAGTGTCAGCATGTCGGGTAGATTAATTAAAAGCGTGCCCAGGACAAGGAATTCTCTGATGTGGCCGGGTTCGCTCCGCGAGTATGTGCATCTGCTGCAGTTGCAGTCAGTGGAGCTGGTCCAGGTTTCCCGGTGGGAGCAGAGTGGAGCCCGTTGGTGCCCATGTGGGCTGGGCTCCGGGGACAGGCTCCGGGCACCCAGGGGTGGGCAGATGGGAGCTGGCAGCCCCCATCCTGAGCCGGCACGTGCCAGGATCCCCTGCATCGCCTGCGGGGGCCGCTGTCTGGTGGCAGCTGCCCTGGTGACACTGCTTATGTCCCCTGCAGTGACCTGCCCGCTCGTGCAGCCGCCCCAGGGAGCTGTGCTGGGCACAGAGCAGCCCTGCTGCTGAGCAGAGGGAAAAAAAGAACAGGCAGTTTAGATTTTTAAAAATCAATGGGGTAAATATGACGTATTTGAAAATGAATGTTCCTTTCAGGGCTCTGGAGAATGGCTGGCACCGTCCCGGGGGCTCCGCCTGCGCTGCAGCTGTGGCAGAGGCACAGGGCAGCGACTGTCCGTGGCGAGGGTGGGCACCGGCCCCCAGCACAGCCCCGCTCCACCCTGCTGACGGGTACAGAAAGCCCTTGTCCCCGGTCCCCATCATCCCCCAAGAGATGGCAGAGCCTGCTGGAGGTGTCCCGAGGGATGCCAGGATGAGCAGTGGCTGTCAGCATGGTCCCAGCGTGGTGCATCCCCAAAGAGAGGAGCAATTCCCGTGTTTGAGTGTCCCCGCGGTAAAGATCATTTTGTTTTCTCCAAAGCCTTTAACAGTTCTCTGGTTTTCTGCAGTTGTCAGTTTGTGCCCAGGCCTTGCGGTAGCATTTTTGGAGGTTCCAGCAGAGGTGACGCAATGGCCGGGATGTTTAATGACAAGTTTGAGCTGATGTTAGTGCTTAGCTCACAGGTGCCCTTCAGCTAGAGGGTTAGCTTTTCAGGGGTCTTTAGCAGGAAAGCTCAGCCAGAGGCACCTTAAAACTAAGCTTGTTACCTTAGGGGCACCTCTAGGCTAAGCTCTTGGCCTTTCGAATATTTTTGAGTGATGCATGTGAAAACCAAAAATAATTTCCTCATACACTCAGACAGCAGATTCCTCTATGGGTGACCATGGAAATATGTTCAGGTTTCACCTCTGATCGCACTTCCATCAATGGAACAGGCCAGTTAGCACAGTGAAGGAAAGTATGCTCGGGAGCTGTTTAAAATGTCTTAAAGTCCCTGATCCCAGAGGTTAAACCGTCCGTTGAGCGGAGTGGCCGCAGGGTCCGGCGGGCTGGGGCTGCCTGGCTCCTCCGGCTGCACTGGGCTCCGCACGGCGCTTTGCAGAACCAACCCCATCGGGGTGCTGGAGAGCCGGGGGTGCCAGGACCCTGCAGTCCACAGCCTTGGCCTGGAGTGAACCTAAACCAGCCAGTGTTCTGTTTGTTGCTTTTTGAAGACTTTGTTGTCATGATGACCCTTAGAATTGCCATCAGCCTGGCGGTTCGTTCCCCCCTGTGTTGACCACAAGTGGGTTTATTTTTCTGGTGAGTCATTCCTATGGCTCCGACCCCAGTTAATCAGGGACCAGCACTTGGGAGCTTCACTGAAGTCCTGAATTACCCTGGAGCGAAACCCACAAAAATTAAATTTGAAGCAGCGTTAATGCTGCAGAATGGTGCGTGCATTAGGGGTACAGGAACATTGTGTAAGTATGCAAATATGGTTTGGTGTAACTAATAGTCTATAATTACATGAAGAGAGGCCATTAGTTTAAGGCTGATGGAGGAGAACATCGAGTTAAGAGCGAGCTTTCTACAATAATTGCATTTCCTGATTTAGCAGTTCTTTAAATTCTCGGTCTGAATGCCATATCAACCCCTGCTTTCCAGTGAGGAACATCAGGCGTGCTCTAACCTCTGTCCTTACATCTATCAGAACTTGCGCTGTGTGCAGGAATCCAGCCGCCTGTCCTGTTCTTTCCATAACAGGAATGAGGTTAATTCTGTGCAGCCACGAAAAGTGGATTGTTCCTAGGGGAGAAAGAGGCAAATTCCCTGTCCACAATACTAGGCGTACTGTCAGAATGAAGCACGGTATCTGAAAAGTATTTCTCCTCCCAGTGAGCCTAGGGCCTCGTGTCTGCTGCATCCCCAGCGCTGCCCAGCTCCTCCCGCGGTGCTGGGTGGGAGGGAAGGGAGAGCTGCAGGCACGGCTCCGGGCTCCTGTAACACCAGAAAGGATAAACTTTGTCCTGCCTGGTGGGACGGGGAGCTCCGGTGGCAGCGTGCTCGCCAGATGGGAAGGTGCCAGCGATGCAGCTGCTGGACCCAGTTTTGGGTGCTCAGGGTGTTGGCGGTGCGGAGGGGTTGGTTTTCTCCGTAGAGATGACTGGTGCACCTGCATTTCTGTTGTGGTAACTCAGGAGCTGGAAATGTCTTTCTTTGGCTGCACTGGTTGCATTTCCTTTGCATTTTTCTTACTCTGTCCATTTCAAGGCCTTTTAGGCAAAAACAATTTAATTATTCATATGTATGCTTACAGGGTTTTATTTTGCTCTCTGCTAGCTTCAGGAATTTATGAAAGCGGAGGAAGGCTGCTCCAGCTGTCACAGATACAGAGCTTTCTTGCAGTTACGCTCTTTCAGGATCATATTCTGCCGCAGAATTCAGTAGGGGTAAGATCTGTGGTTTTTGTCTACGTGGTGATGGGCAGGACATGTTCAGCGGGGAACAGTGTACAAGCTGCTTTGAAAGATGTTTGTGTTTCATTAAGAACTCGCCTTGAAGTCTCTCTCCTCAATGATACGCTAAGTTTTGTCGTTTAAGGGGCAGAGAGTCAAAGACGAGAGGGAAAACTCGCTCGGGACGATTCTGCTGTGCTCAGGCTCCTGGTGTCCCCAGGAGGGGTGTCCCCTGCCCCCCTCCCTCGCGATGCTGTCGCTGAGCTCCATGCTGTCGCTGCGGCTGGAGGAGACGGGTTGGTTCCTGTTGCTGCGCGTACGCTGGGCTCTGAGCCGGAGCTGATTGCAGGCGCTGCTGAAAGCCGGGATAAACTGGGCAGAGGTCTGAGCTGCACACGATGCTCTCATCAGTCAGGGGTAGCATTTTTTAATTCTAGCCTGTGGCATTTCTAAACCTCTTAATGCAACATAAAAGTGCTTTGTGTCTGTAAATAAGCTCTGATAGTATCAACATCTCTATACTGAGGCCATGATCCCTCACATGAACTTACACTGCTGCAAGTTTACACCCATAAATGATATGACTATGCTGAAGTAGTTTTTTTTCTTAAAAAAAAAAGAAATCCTAGGAGCTCCTAGGCTCAGACAAGGCCTGAGCTGGAGATCAGCTTTTATTCTTACAAAAGTATCTGTATTTGCACTAATTTCCCAGGCTAAAACATGACCTTGTTCTCTCAAAGCTGTAGGGCAGAGAGGGGGATTGAATTTGGTTTTAAATTCTCATGGGCGTGAGCTGCTATTTGGAAGGAATTAATCTTCATGTGCTGCTGGGACCCTTCTGGGCTCTCTGAATAAGCACAGTTCAGGTTGTTCAGGTTTTGCCTTTGGTTCCCTTTGGATGTGCTCTGGGCAGTCCCATGGGACTCGCTGCCAGACACTGGGGTTGTCCTTGACCGGACTTTGGTGATGATTGGTATTGTGTGGGCTGGCTTGTGGGGCCATTCATCTCGGGTGAAGTAAACTGGGACCAGTTTGTCTTTTTAAGTTTTGCTTTTAAGCAATGCCCTCTCCATGCAGGAAGGCTGAGAATGGGAAAATCCCTGACCACAAAGTTCACTACAGTAAGTGGGAGTGAATGTTAAGCAGGAGCCGATTCTGCTGAGTTCAGAGTTTTTAAAGTTTTAATTAAAATATAATCGAAACGGTGGATCTAGATTAGCGCTGCCAGGCGAGGTGGTTGTGAGAGTCGGACGCTGTTCACTGACCCAGCTCGGTAAGGGTGCTGTGTGTGCTGTCTGCTGAAGCTGTTTTGAGGCTTTGAAGCTGCGTATTTTCTCTTGGGGGGGCAGAGGGGGGAAAGAGCTATTACTTGTTTGCTGGAGACAAAGTATGTTATGTACTTTTCCCCACGAGTCGATATGCCCTCTCTCTCCTAGGCTTCTCTGCGCAGCGCTGGTTCTGTCCGGGTACTATTCCCAGTATCAGCGGGGCCGGGCACTGGAGAAACGGGGAAGAAGGAGG
>NW_010104790.1:0-21252 GCF_000699245.1 Pterocles gutturalis | reverse complement strand
CACAACCCCCCCGCCACCCCCCTGTCCCGGTAACCTACAACCCTGTTCAAGCGATGGCAATAATGGATGCATCTGGTCATGATGGCTGCATCCAGCTCAGAGAAGAGTGGGGGTGGCAGATAACAATACAGTAGCCAAGGGCAATCTTGTGCATCTTGCTCAACAACAGAGGGCTGGCTAAGCATGGGGCAAACGATACGGCTGGTATGCAAATAAGACTATAAGTCACTCATCTTACTCCATAAATAGTGGACAGCCCAGGGCCTGCTGAGCACTTCTGCACGGCAGCGGGATCTCCCCTTGAGTGTGGATGCCTCTCAAGGTTACTCCTCGAGGTTGAGAGATTCCTTGCCACACCAGGTTTTGGTAAGTGGTTAACAGCATGCTGAACTATGAAATCTTAGCTAAGTGATGTAAAGGATTGATTGCACATATATAATCCCTTAGACATAAACTGTTGACCAAGTCTGGGACTAGAATTGGATCCAGCCGCACCTAGGCTCCTCTCTGAGAAGGAGTTTAAAGAGCAAAGGGGTCCTTTCCGAACCTCATGGCTCAACAGGAGGGTCTCCCTGACAGTTTTGTCTGACCCTGTCCTCCGTGCAGTAAATAATCAAGTGTTCCTTCCCATCAAATCCTGTTAAATAGCTGTCTCATTAACCTTTGAACTTTATTAACTGGCTGTTTTTATAAATAAATATATTGCTGCTTCTCTCATGTGACTGAAGTGCATAACTAACTCTGCCTCCTTCCACAACACTTTTTCAGTTGCCTAGATCATTTAAAATGGCAGTAAGGAAATAAGGAAATAAGTAATAAGGAAATTTCATTTACATCAAATTTTAAAAGCTATCTGAAGAGAAATACAGTTAAAACACTAAAAGCGTGCTTGTTTTACAGTGTGTTCTGACGTGAATGGTCTAATACAATGCAAATAAATCCCAGGCTTCGTGAAGTTCTTTTATCAAGTCCTTTGTACATTTTTAGGAAATACAGTTAGTCTTGCTTCTTATTATGTATACTCAGATGTAAACGGCAAGAATGCATTATTGTGTCCCATTTCCTTTTCTGAATCAAAACTAGCTGTTCAAATACTTCAGGAAAAAATGGTTTGCCAGTACCTTAGTTTTAATGCTGCAGAATCCAAATAAGATGGTTTAAAAGTCAGTACTAATCTATCCAGGATATGATATGAAAATAATAGAGGCTTTTGTAACTTTCCTAAAGAAAATAAATTGTCATCCTGTTTCATTCAAATGAAGACTGTAGTGTCTGCTTCATTGCCGGCATAAAAATAAAACGTATCATTTGTCAGAAAAATGCTCTAATGAAACACACTGGACAGCACAGCTTTACAGAGCTGGAGACCAACAGCCAGAAAGAGAGGCTGACAGCATTGTATGCTCTCTTTCTCCACTCTGCGTCAGCTGAAAGAAATCCAGGTTGCAGGAAAGGAGACCTGGGGTGGGGCTAAAGCCCCTCTGGTGATGAACAAACACCCTTTCAGAGAGAATCTAGTGGCAGAGCTGGCTTCCCACTAGTCTGCATCTCCTGCAACAAGCTGAAGAACAAGCGAGCTGCATCCTGAGCTGCACTGCACCTAAGCAAAGCAGCCTACACCCTGGCAGTGACCTGGAGGGACAACCCAGTGGTGAAATAAGGTCTGTGGAGAGGAATGAAGCAATCCTGTGACTAAGTAAAATACATGCCCTCTACCTCTCTGACCTTACTAGAGTCTTTGAAGTTGCAGAGAATACTTTACAGTGCTTAGTCGCAGATTTCACCTCATAAACCACGAGAGTTAATTTTGTTGTAAAAAATTCTTCATCATGTCGGAAAGATGTTGTGAGCATTTGATACCATACATGAAACACACAACCATTCCCTGCTCTGCTTGATCCTTAAAACGCAATGCTGCACTTCACACCCTGCTGGGCCCTGGTATAGTTTCAGTCAGATGCTCTTTCTACTTGAGAAGGATATTCTAGTTTGAGAGTTAACTAGCCTATGCCACTGAAAATCTTATCATGCTTATGCTTTATCTTGCCAGAGGTGATGGCAGGTTGAAGCCTTTGGCAGTGTTTCATTTCCATGACTATCTGCATGCTGTGGTGTGTTTCCTACTGAGCACACATGGTACCTGCTTGTCTGATGGCCAGAAGGAGGGTGGCCAGACGAAGTGCCCTTGCTAGCTTCTGTGATCACTGCTGGTGAACTAAACAGTCTCGTGCATGGCAAGACTCACTTTCTGTTTGTTTGTGCATGTAAGTATAGTAGGGGTTTTCTTGCATCCAGGAAGAAAAATTTGTAGTGAGAAGATAATTTCTCTATTGTAGCAGCTGATACAGCAGAAAAGAAAATAGAAGTGCTTTTGAGTGCAGAAACACACTTAAAAATGTAACTGGATTGAATTAGACGTGATTTATCAACATTAAAGAGGCTTATCTAGAGACAGGATGGTGTGAAGGGCACTTTTGTGAGAAGATTTCTAGTGTGCTCATTCTAGCACACACTGCAGTAATGAAAATGGGAAAGTAAACTCTGTTTACAGCAGAAAATCTCTGGGTTTTCTTAGGTACTATTTTGGGGGGGTGCAGGGGGCTGAATTGCCTCAAAATGAGCTGTTTGCAATAAAAAGCCAGATAGCCCCAAAGAATGTGTGATTTAGTAAGTTTAGTAAATTTAGTTGCTCTGAATTTTACCGGGAGAAGCAAGTGCAACACAAGAATGGGATGGAGGCCAGCAGCCTGCAGAGCTCCCAGCAGCTCAGGTGATTACAGCTTGGTGTGCAGGTGTGTGCAATGACAGACTGTTCACACATTTAACAGATTTAGTCTGTTTATAAATTGTCAGGCAACGGCAAGAAGGGGTACTTATTGATGGTTGGTAGCTGAGACCATTCTATGCATCTCTGTTTCAGTACTAGATTGAAAAACAGCATTAGATGCTGCCCTGGTACAAATGCGGGGAGAGACACTATTTGTTTGTGCCATGAGGCTCTTTATACTTTTGCCTTCCTCTCCCTTCTTAATAGATCTATGTTCTCTTGCAAACTGAAGGAGGCTGCATCTTATAGGCCATCAAAAATGGGTGAAATAGTGCTGCTAAGACTGACTGACAAGAAGTTATAAAGAGAGAGCTTCAATGTGTTAATGCAGCTTTGATTCTATGTAGGAGAAAGAGGGAGGTGGTGTCCCATAACCTTGATGAAAATCAGCAGGAGGTAAGTAGGCTGATAAGCGATTTTAGGAAAAAACAGAAACTTCCACTTTTTCTCAGAAAACTGTTTTCTTGTTGTCTTGAGGGACTCCATACGTAGCATGAACCCCTTCTCCAGATCTTCACCGTCAGTTCCTGTTGTTGCTGCCACCCAGGAAAGATGTGAAGGTTGTGGTGGTTACTCTAAGCAGCAACAGGATCTTGTATAAAGCAGAAAAATAGGGATGTACATGCCAGGAGTGGGAGCTGGTATTTGCTTTGCTTGTCCTGTTCTCTTTCTATGCACATGAAATTGCCTACTATTGCTGTCCTTGTTTGAATTGGCTCTCCCTGAGCTGCCATCCTGACCAATGAACCACAAGCCCCGGAGGAACCTGGGGAGAGAGGCTTTGAGGGAAGCACGCAGAGAGAGGGTGGCTGCAGCTACCCAGGCATCCCCCTGTTCCTGCTGCCGAATGAGCGTGGGCTGGGACAAGCAAGTGGTCCCAGGGTGACGTGGTGACCACGGCTGCAGCAGCTCCCAACAACTTGCTTCTTCCCCTGGGTAGGGACCTGGGCTATCGTTGAGCCCTTGACCTGGGTTACTGCTGTCAGTTGTATGGTAACTTGGGCTTACGAGGAGCACGCTGTTCAAGAAAGTTGTGTCGGGACGCCCCCACCTCCCTAGCAAACTCCCTACAAAGAATTTCTTGGAAGAAAGATGAGGAGTTTTGAATGACAGAGCCATCCACACATGAACTGGTGTCTGTAGTTGGTGATATCAAGCTGTTGATGTCAGTTTTGAAGTCTGGACTGTTTGGTTTTTTTTATTTTCATGGCTTCTCTTCTCTTATCCTTGCCTTCCTGCTCTATTTTTTCCTTTGGTATCTCTCCTCTCTTTCTTTTATCCAAACCAGCTTCTGCACCCAGAATAAAAATCACTGGAGGGTTTAATCTGGGAAGTTTTGTTTACTTTGCTTGCCTGTTCAGATAAGGCATATACAATTAAAGAATGCTTACAGCTACTGGAAGGTGCTTAACACAGAGGATTATTTCCAGGTGCCTTTGCTGAGCTTCTCTTAAGTGAGGGGAAACAAAACTATCTCATTTTACAGCTGTAGAAATTCAGATGCCATCCTTAGGCTAGGAACACTCCCTGGGGTTATTGGTGTATGAAATCTGTGTGCTCTGGCAAATGAACTACAGGTGCTGGGAGAAGGAGCAGCAGCTGTAGTCATCCGCAATGGGAGGCAATCTATTCAGGTGGGGTTTGATGTGCTCTTCCAGCACAAGCTCACAGTGATGCTATCTTACAGAAGAATAACCCCTCTCTGTGCTTTTTCTCTCCTGCAAGCAAAGGAGTAAGTTTTTGAGGAGGTTTTGATATTTGGGGGGGGTTGGTGGTTGGTTTTTTTTTTTTTCAAGAATAAAAAGTGCTCCCTTCTATTTAGGTAGGACACTAATCTCCAACTCTACCTTCTATTCCTGAGGTGGGTAAGGGCCGAGGAAACAGTCTACTATTTCTAAGCAGGCATAACAAGTCCTTTTCTGTTATAGTTGGTAAAATATGAAATGTTTCACAAAATTTGACAGCTAATAATAAAACTTTAAAATCTCCTACCTCAATAGAGGCAGTGTAAAATTTAACTCAGTTTTGGGCTGGCTATCTTGTCACTGTGCTAGAGCCTCTGTCTTACAAAGGCATTCTGTTTGAATAAAACAGTAATGTTAAAACTCTTCCATAATCTGTTCTCATGTTTATCTGCCCTCGTTGGAAATATTTATCTTTTGCAGTAGCAAATATTCTAGCTTGTGGTGATTGCTTCTTGTGCTATATGGACGCTCTCTGAACTGCAGTGTGTCTTCTCCTTCTGTACTTAAGTAATGAATTAATTTTGTACATCTTTCTTGAGGTCCAGTGGTTAAATATGACCTGTTTCAATGTCATACACTGCTATTAGTAACTACACTAAGTTATTGGAATTGTGTTTGGTCAGAAGCACTCTATAATAAATTTCAGGGTGCTGAGAAGACAAATAGAAGATAAGAAAGTTTTCTCAGAACAAAGAAATGTTCTTCAAATTAGGCCTATAACTGTTTTTGTAACCATAGCAACGTAAAACCATAACAAAACTCTCTACAGGCATTGTTACAGGTATCCTACTTTTGTGGTTTCTTATGTACATTGAAAGACTCATCCACAATATTTTTCCTTGCTGAATCCCAGAGTGTCAGGGTCAGGGAAAAGGGAAATTCCACATCTGTGGTATCTTTTGGCTTTCCTTCTTTGTAGGTGTCTCTATTAGTAGCTTAAAACATTTTGTCACAGGTCATAGCTATATGCATGCTTTGATTTCATTCTACAAGTATAGCTGACATGTATATATATATATAAAAATATATATATAAAAACATACTGAAGTAAAGTAGAAGGGAATAAAACCATGAGAGGAAACTGCATATATCACAGATGAGTTCCAGGGAACTGCAATATGATTGTAAACTATGTGAAATGCAGTTAGATCAATCAAAATGTGCTAAAAAAATTCAATAGAAAATTAAAGTGCTGGCAAGGTCCAACATTTCAAACAAAAGGGGATGACAGACACATTAGTGCAAAGCTGGTTATTCACAGAATCATAGAATGGTTTGGGTTGGAAGGGACCTTAAAGATCATCTAGTTCCAACCCCCCTGCTGTGGGCAAGGACACCTTCTGCTAGACCAGGTTGCTTGATTTCAGCAAGCCAAGGTCAAAAGACAATGATCAGCTAAAAGAGTAGGGAGAAATTGACAGTCTGGGAGGACTTCTTCAAAAGTGGAGAGAATGGCAAACTTGACTGGCTGTTGTCCAAGTTCAGACGGATAAAGCAGACCTATCTCACCGCAGAGGCAAAGACAAGCTTGTGATCTCATTCAGCTCACTGGCTCTCCAGCATGGGTCAGATTGAGCTCCAGAAGAGTATATCAGTTGTATTGATTTCCTTTTGGACAACTGTCTGTGGTAAAGTTATGCACCACTGAAAAGACATGGTTATAATTGGAGCTATTTAGGAGCCTACAGTTCTGTCAAAGGAAGACCTGTAGGATAACATAGCTCTGCTATGATTCAAAGCCTTTGTCTGAACTTCAGAGCACCTTATGTTAGCCTGACCTTTGTTTTCTCTTTTGTTTCAGAAGAGAAGGCATGAGTACTAGTGAGTCAGATTATCCCCATTAGAGTGTCGGTAAGCTCGTAAATGCTAGTCTCAGCGTGTTGAACTGCTGTTCCTCAGTAATAAACTATTACTGAGTTGTCATCAGTACAGCCTTTTGTGTTCTTCCATTACGCTGAAACCTGGTCCTTTGCCTGGTGTACAAACCTCAATTTTCTGATCTTACCACTCATTGTTTCAGCTGTCCCTGTATAAAGTAATAATCAACTTGTTCTCTAGAGTTGAGTCATCTGTGACCTTCCTTTATTCCTAGCAACCAGATATCAAAATGTATACTTCAAAAAGTCATAATGGAAATTGCAGTCTCTCTGCCTTCAGTGATAAACTTTCAGTTGACAGTCATTGCCTTTACTTTTCCTTTCACCAAGCTGAGCGTGCTGTTGGAGCCAATCATACAATAATTTTTAAACACCTTAAAATATTTGCTTTTAGGTTTAGACATTGCATTTATACTATGTAGGCACTGTATCTGTATTATGACTGCTGGTACTGAATCCATTGACTAATTGTTTTGCAGCTTGGTTTGCTTGAGGATTTCTGTCATCACTGAGGTAAACAGGTGCTGTTCATATCCCACAGAGCTTGTGATCCAAATAACCAGATTCAACAAGGGATACAAATAAATGCATGTAAAATGCTCTGTGACTGAAGTATAGGCCTGTTGAAAAGTGTGCAAAAGTGAATAACCTTCTCTATTCTTCTCAAGTCAAGTTAGGCAACTGGTAGGCAAGCTCTCTTCCTGTTTCCTTTCAGAAAAGTCTGAAGACAATGCTTGTTGAAGTCCCTCAGTGACCACTGTAGCCAATTCATTTATTTCATCTCTCTTATCATCAGGCAGTTAAGGCTCTTTGTTCCTTTATGTCTACAATAGTAAATAAGAGAATATGAAACTGCAACTTTACAAATGTTTTTGTTGTGGTTTTCATCTAGCATTCATCTACCATTTCTCAAAAAAACCAAACCAAGCAAACAACAACCCACAAATCCTAGCATGTCTTCAAGGCAAAAATCTCTACCACAGGAGCAACTCAATTTAGTACACTTGTGTGATAATTCATCCAGCCAGAATATTCTCCACTCTCATCACTGCACTATGGTCTCCTAAGAGAAGAGCTGTGAGCTATAGTTAGCACAGTCTTTACCTTTCTCTTTTGAACTCACGTATGTGCTGCAAGTCTTCAATATCAAAAAAGGAAAAGATACAGTTTGAAAAACATCATGTAAAGGCAGCATAAGATTTCATTACTCCGGGGATGTGAACACATTTTTTATTTTAAAAAAATGCTTACATATGAGACAGAATCTTTTGTTCTTAAACAAAAAAGTAAATCCATTAATACCACGAGGGTTGGATTTTCAGTCTTGTCAGTGTAATGTTCTGGTAGCAGCTGTTCCTACCTTACTGTCATAAAGCCAATACAAGGGAGAGTGAAGGGAATATTTTCAAATGGGTTTTTTACTTGCTACCTAGTTTTTAGCATTTAAGATATACCAGCTATATATTTTAAATGCTTCTTAACAACCATGTTATCTGGGCAGGGAGGGGGGGAAGAAAGGGGAACCTCTTCCTCCCCCTTCTCTTCCCTGCCCAGAAGAAAAGCTGCCAAGATCTGGGGCTTCTAAAAATTGCGTAGGTACTTGGCCTTACACAGTATTTGTTTCTTCTGCTTTTTAAGCCGTCTTCCACCCACAACAGATAGAAACAGAGGAAAGCCTTCTGCTAGCAGCAGCTGACTGGCTCCCTTTGTATCTCTTCACTGGGATACTGATATAGAAGAAATATGTCAGAAACTTGAGCAGGACAGCATATAAGTGGTATCTTGCTTATTGCATGGTTTAAGCTGAAATCAGACTCTTGAAAATTGGGGCAAAATATGTATTAGAGAATATTTTTAGTGTCTCTTCCCTTTGCCATCTATCTGCTAACCTGATTACTTTTCCCTGATGCCTTTCCCTGCTTTGAGGGCAATATTAATAATATCAACTCCTGCAAGAGAAATGGAAAATGCCAAACTTTGTTCTTTATGCTTCGTGGTTAAAAAAAATGAGACCAATAAAAAGTCTTCATGTTAGACTGTTACAACAAAAGTTGATCTTATAATTCCCATGATGCTGGTATCAGGCAGTGAAATGAATATTTTATTTGCAGGCTTATAAAATAGATATTGGATTGCTCTTAAGACCATGAAGCTGCCATCAGCTCATCTTCATTTTTACAAGACTGGCAGTGAGTTCTGATTTTTTAATAGTATTTGGTTTTTAGGAAATCACAGTAAATATCATGTTTTGTCTGCAAGATCCAGTAAAAATACATGGATGATGCCTGATTTTCAGAGCTGTACCAGGACCAGTTAGATGCTCAGTGCAACAGCACCCTCTACATCCTATGACTTTAAGTGCATCTAAATACATCCCTCAGTGATGTCAGGTGAGCTGTCAGGTGACAATATTATTGATACATCTTCTCGGCATCTACCAGCCTTTCAATGACACACAAAGATTAGGAGCAAGTTTTAAACATAAGAATAATTAAAGACACAGAGTCCAGAAGATAAAGGAGTGTCAGTTCACCACGGGGATCCTGTTACCTTTCTTTGTGTTGGAAAAAACAATAATCCAGGCAAAGGAATTGATACAAAGTAATTCATGCCGACTTCAGTAAAGGATTTGGTATGATGTTTTGCGAAAAGTTACTAATTTACAGAATATGGGAAGCGGTATGGGCACTTGGACAAAGGGTCAAAGGAGATGTAACAGTGGGTTTTGCTGAAATGAAAATTGGATGCTGAAGGACAGTTACTTGAGAAATCAGCTGTGTCCAATAGTCATTTGCAGTACAGACACACAGGATGCACATGGGAGGGAGGAAGGCAAATGTAGCTCTAGGCTGTATGAGACACATTATTTCTGCAGAAATAAAAAATATTAGAATGCTTTGCCCTTGTACAAAACTTTGCTAAAACCATCTCTGGCATACAGTGTATAATTGTCTTTTTTTTTTTTTTTTTTTTTTAAGTACCAGTGTAAAATCAAACTGGAACAATGAAAGAAAACATATAGTAGGAAAAAAAGACAAATAGCAAACTTGTTTTCTGAAAGGGGAGCACAAGCATGCTTGCAGGTCTCAGTTTTTGACTGGATTATAAAACTTAAATATTCATATTTAAATAAATTATCCTACTTACCACAAGCTCTTTGGGAATTTTTTTAAACCAGAGGACACTTTTTCTTGACTTTACTCTGAACTGCTGTGAATAAGAATCTTAAAAATTTACCATTAAGTGAATGTAGGAAAATAAACACAATTGTTACTCCCTCTTAGTAAAGTTAGCGTTTTGCTTAGTCTGTTTTCAGTGGGAAGAGTAAAAAGAAAAACCTCATGGCCATAAAAAGGGCAGAGAAGGCATGGAAGTTTTTAACTAATTTTTTTGACCCACTGATTTTGCTTATAGGTAGTAGAAGAGCAGGTACAGCTGTTGCCAGTATTTCCTTCTCTGGTGATACCTTTACCACAAGTGGAGCTTTTTATTGAAGGGTAAATAGCAAGGCTTCCTTTTTTGTAGAGGAATATTCAGTGACCAGCAGTTTTATGAAGTGATCCAGCTCTACAAAAATCAGTTTCCTGTATCTTGATCTTTGCAGACATAACTAAGTAAGGTACTGGCCTTAAAGTTCTACTGCTCTAAATTCGATATTTCACTGGTGTAGGGGCTTGTGTTTGCATAACTTTATTGAAATGCAAGGGAGGGTGTAAGCTGCATCATTCTAAGGAACTTTTGCACTTGTGTGTTTGCAGTCACATCAGGACTTCTCACAATTTAATTATTGCAGTGTATAAAATGTCTCTATTTAAACTACTTTTTGGTGATGGTTCTCTGTATGTGTATGAGGGATACACTGGATTTAATTTTATTTGTTTGTCAGTCTCCAAAAGGGATGTATTTGTTCTTGGACTGAAGTAGCAGAAGCTGTGAGAAAGGTTTTGTCATTTCATTCAGAGCTGGACGTCAATGATGTCAATGTCTCCACTGCTGCAGGGTTGCTCCATTCCTAGTGAGGTCAGAAATACATCAGTTTTGAAGACATGGCTATTATTTAGAAGAACTGTTGGCAGACCCTATGGTGGAGGACTTTGTTAACACTCATGGTATTTGTTTGCTTATTCATTATACGTAGAGGTGATTTTTCTGGTCTTCATTAATTCCTGTATTCTTTTTAAATGGCATCTCATTTTTTTAAAGCTGATTTTATACACTCTATGCATTTTGAATCCAAGCTTCAAAGCTTTTGCTCATTTTACTAGTCATGCTCTAAGTCTGATCAGTGTGCTTCCAACTGTATCTTCAGTCTTTTAAAGAGTATTTTTAGGGGAAGCTCACAAGGTGGTGCTGTATTGTTTTCCATGTCAGAGTTGGGATAACTGCTCCATAACAGACTGAATTTCAGTAGACTAGATTCTGCCTCCAAGGCTGTTTTCTGCCTATCTGTTTTTTTCCGATGCTGTTATTAGGGTTTGTTTAGATTTTTTTTTTTCTTGGAGCACAAGCCTCTGGGAATTGTTGGTACAGGTATATGAGGAAAGGGATCAACTCTTTGATAACCTCTGAAGTGGTGTATAAGAAAAAATAAATCAAGTCGTGTTTGGGATAAACCCAGAAAATTATATTGATTTCTCCTCTCTAGGCATGCTCCTAAATACATACTTAGTACTTGTTTACTAGTGTTGCTTTGAAGAAAGGAATCATTATAGCGAATAACTGCACAACAGAAAGTTACAATCCAGCAAACCAAAAATGCTCTGCACATTTGTGTGGTTGAAATTTTATAGGGAAATGTGGACAAATTTTAGTTGAAGTCCTAGAAAACACTGGGATAAGCCCAATACATTGAAGGGAGGAAGCAAAGAATTTGGAAACTCTGAGCACCTGGGTCATAGGGAAAGCAAGAGATTTAATTCCCTGCAACTCATTCATATTTTGAGAAATCTTTCCCTTTCCTCTCTCTTAGTTAATTTTTAACTGTTTCACTCCATGGGTTAATTTCAGTACACTTTAACTTCTTTTATCGTTTTCACTGCCACCATACCTTCCAGCTCACCTGATTTGTTGTGTGCTAACAACCACTTTGCAATAAGATAGTTCTAGTACTATAAGAGTGAGGCACGCATCTTCCCCATTAAAAATGGGAAGAGGCCATACATGTTTTCAGATACAGCAGGCATTAAAATGCATTTATAATTAATATTGCATTAATGTAAGTATAGTTATATTACATCTCATGTCACATTTTACACTCTCATTTTATGAGCTTATAGTTGGAGTAGCCAAACAGCATGATAGGGAAGCTATGCTTGGTAAACTCTTCAGAAAAGGAAGAAGTGAGCCCAGAAAAGTCTCTGGGGTCATTCCTTTTTAAATGTGCAAATAGGAAGAAGTAGATAGAGATGTTGAGTGCTCTGTGCTGACTAAAGCAGTAATTACTGACAAATGTCCTTCCAGCCTGGAGATGCTGTGTGGCATGCTCCTTGAGAGGTGTAGACAGAACTTGCACATTGATAGCTCTGCTTTCCAACAGCATAAACAAAATGCTTTCATCGTCTGTGTACAAAATGTGGTTGTTCCTCACCCCCTCCCAGGGGCACCTAAGGGAAGAACTACTCCTGGTTTTATCTGTATTTTTCACAAGAACAACAAAACCTCTTCCATTAATGTATGCATTTCTATGTTGGTACCAACACAGTATCAGACCAGATTGGACCCTTATTTGGGATGGGTTGGTTAGTAAAGTTGTGGATATGTTTGAGGTTAATCATGTAAGTGCTCCCATGGATATGGATTTTTTCAAGATCAGGGCTATGTTGCTTCATGAAGGATGATCTTTACAACTGTGTAGTACCTAGGCTTGGCACAAATGTGCCTGAAGAACATCTGTATTTCTGACAGGTTCCCCAGCATCATTACAGTCACTGGTTGGCTGTTGTGCTTCTGTCTCTTCTCTTCAGGAGAAATACAAGCCTATCTCTGAGCAACCTTCCCAGCAAGTTTCAGTTCCAAGAACCCTTTTTCCAAGAATTGGTATCCTCCAAAAATGGAGGACAAGGGGAACTTTAGGCTTGAAAATATATATTTTTAAGTACAAATTGATTCTAATAATGGTTTTAAATGCATCTCAAAGGCTTTGACACAGATCAAAGAGAAGCCACAAAATAGCAACTCATTATGGTCTTGATTTCCAGTTTTATTTCTCCTTTGCATTTTTTTGAATGTGTTATAATAATTCTTACATAAGGCTCTCTGAGGGATTGTCTTAGACACTTGTTCCTTCAGTCTATCCTAGAGGTACAGCTCAGCAAGGAAAACAGGAAGGGGAATAAAACAGAGGGAAGACCCTGGTAAATCAGCTTGCAGTCTCTTCTGGAGGCATTGAAGTCCTGTGCCAATCCTTGTGTGGACCACTAGTCAAATACTTCCATTTGTCTTGAAGTACTAAACAGAGTAATTAAGAAAAGTAAAGAAGTCATCTTTGCTTTGGGCTACAATAAGTAACTGTTGGTTTAATTTTGTCACTTAATAAATATAAAAGGCCCTGAAGGAATGTTCTGGGCTCAATGAAATTGCACAGGCAATATCCTTTTAAAAATGAATACTCTCGGAGAAAACTACAGGTTATACTTGAAAAATGAAATCTGGAATGCTTTTTTTGGAGTCAATATTACTCAGAGGGGCGGTGCCACTCTAAAACACTATATAAACCACTTTTTAAACAGTGTGTGAACATTTTGTGATGCCAATTGGATAAATTTTCTTTAAACAACCTTGCAGAGGTGCCTTCATGTACTTTGTCTTTGAGCACACTTCAGTAAGAAGAATCAATGAAAACTCTAGAGCTGTTGACCAAAGATAAAACAAGTGAGAAATTATTACATTTGTTTTTTTATTGAGGAAGAGGGGGAATTAACTTAAGCTTTTAAAAAATAAATACTAACAGATAAAGTTATTTTAAAATTACTCCGTTGTTAAAAATGGAGCATGATTGTAACTAAATATATTTAACCATAAAATTACTGAAATTGGTCAAAATATGTAAACAACTTTAGTTACTAAAATAAGGGTTTATGAAAAAAGTGATATTTTATTTTTTCATTCCAACTTCTGTTATACTTTTTCTGCTACATTTGTTCTAATATCATTCCCAGAATAGGAAAAAATACTTTCACTCAAAATGCAATCTTTCAAATTTCAAACATGATTATTTAAATAAGAAATTATTTCATTTTATCAACAAAAATTAAGCTGAGGAAAATTCATGCATTGTGTTTTCCCATTTTTGTATGAAAAATTAAAAGCAAAAAAAAAACCCCAATAAAGTACTTTATTAGAAAATCAGTTTTAAAACAATTATATTTTTACTATTTTTTTAAATTAAAGCCATGTTTATCCACATATCTGAATACTAGGTTTTTCTATTTTACAGACTCATTTTTTCATTATTCTCACTAATTGCCACCTTGCACAACTTCAGAAATTAATTATTCTGTGATGCATGTAGATTGCCTGATTCTTGTTTAGTTTCAGATATCTTTCAAAGCATGTTTCAAGCAAAAGTGTTATGGCTGTTGCTGTGTCACAGAAAGTTGTTTAACTGCATGACCTAGTGGGATTGTGTGGTGAATATTTCTGGGTGCAATGCATTGTTGCATTTTTAAGCATAAAAAATATTTCACAAGGTTATTTATGTTTTGCTTTTTTAGAAAACTACAATTTGAAGTATAGCTCTGTTATCCCAATGATTAGGAAAAAAGTGTTAAATTATTGCTGTTATAAGAAGTTGGGGGCATAAGTGACTTATTTAAAAGATTGTGTAAATTTTCCTAAATGTCTGAGTACTATGAGCACCACTATGTGCAGTTTTCCCTCACAGAAATGCTTTATTTATTGGTGACTTCGTGTCTCTCTGGCTAGTGTTGCTGACAAATTTGTATTATTATAAAGCACACTTGTTTTTGATCTAGCTTCTGTTAAAGTGTGATTAGTGGCTTTGATTTGTTGTTTCCAGCTGCTTGTGGGTGTGTGCTGATTGAATTGGCTAAATTCATACACCAAGGAGAAAAATGCTGTATGCTGAGATCCAGTGTGCATACCGTTTGTGAGCAGTACTAGTTTTCCAATTGCTTGTGTTAGCAGCACCACTCTTTCAATGGATTTTCTGAAGATGAGCTGCCTTTGTCACTCCTACACTCAATTATAGGCCAATTATTGATTTGCATCATTTAAAACTCCAGAAATGTGTGAATCGATAGTTCAGTGTATCAATGAGAGTGTGGATCTGTAGTATTTTCAGTTCTCTGCATGAACAGCTAGGGAGCTGATTTGAGGGAAGTCAGAGTCAGGCTGTGCCCCAGGAACACCCTGGGAATAAAGAAGATGTAGCCCTGGGGTGGTAGGGTCCCCAGTGCCCTGTCCTCTGCTGTCACCAGCAAGGAGCCAGGATGGCTGCTTTCCCTTTGGAAAAGTGGACACAGAATTAAATAGGGGGCAGAAAATTCCTTGAGGTGTAAGACTTGACTGTTGAAGCCAGAACTGCTTTTAGTTCTGAGTCTACAAGTCATAATTATTTGACTTAATAATTCTTTTGTAGGCCAGTCATTATACCATCGCACTGGTGCCTTGAAACATATGACATGCATTTGGCCCCAGACGTGATTCTCCTACATTTATAAAGGGTGGGGATTTATATATTTTTTCTGTACACACTGCTCTTTTCTTGTTCAAATCTGCACCCTGTTTCATGTCTTTCCTTCTAATGTTCACTTACCAAATTTCTACTTTACCCTTTGATTATTTGAGTGTGGAACACTGTTTCAATTTCTCCCAGATTTTTCTCTTCCTCCCTTCTACCTCCCCTCCTCCTTTCCCCCTCCATTTGAAAACCTTTGTTTTGTTTCTGAAACATTTCCCAGTGATTATAACAAAAGCTATTTAATTTTTGGGTGATGCAAATAGTTATTAGCCTACACAGTACTGATCTATCACACAGATGGGATAAATGCTTGACCTCAGCAGAAAAATATTAAGAACTGTTCAGCATTCTCTAGAGGCTTTTTTGGGGGTGGCTTTGGGGCATTGACTGTGAGTTATATGCTATGGGCACCAATAATTATAGCTTCCTTCCTTTTGTTTTCCATATTTCAGCCTTTCACTGGATGCTTATTGTTTGGTTTGGGTTGGTTTTGAAGTAGCTTGTTGAAATGCAGGAATGAGAGATCCCCCTCTGTGATTTATTGAAATAGCATTTCCAGTATCAGTTCACAAATGACTCATGTTTCTAGGCCTTTATCCAGAACAGGGCTGAGTTTCCCATTGTCCCTAATAATCTGCCCATCAGGCTATCTTAAACTGTGAGGGCACTGCCACACAGGGAAACCTGCTGTAGATCATGTTGCTTATAACCATGTGCTCTCTGGGCATTTCTGTGGACGTGAGTGTATGGGTTGTTCGTCTTGTACACGGATCTTAAATAACCTTAGGCCATAGCTGCATGGTCATTTTAAAACAACACAGATTGCTGCTGGAGCTGAGGAAGCAGCCTTGCCCTTGTCCTGGCTCTGTCCCAAAAAGGAACCTGTTCATGGTGTTATAACCTCCCTGGCAGCAACAGGAAGAGGGGGAGCAGGGGGCAGGATTTGGGCACTAATTTAGATTAAGCATCTCGCATGGCTTTCTCTGAGAGAGCTGGGACAGTGGTCTGAGAAGAGAAGCAGATAGATGCTGTGGGTGCTGCAGGGTTGGTGAGACCACACTTTCCAGCTGGAGACATCTGTGGTTGGGCATTGGCTTATGAGGCAAAGCAGCCAGTTTATAGTATGGGCGCTACCTGACCTTGTCCGAGGGAGAATTGAAGATCTGGCAAGGCAGAAGCCTGAACCACTGCAGGCATGAAGGAGTCCAGTCCTTGGTGCCTCGTGAAAAGACAATATAGATGCAATTGCAATAACTTCTGCAGAACCAGAGAAGGTGTCTGAGCAAGAATGATCCTCCTGTGGTCAAGAAAGTAAATTTTAGGTCCTCACATAGCATTGCAGGCAGCTAATGAAAAAAGGAGGATCAAGGGGAAAAAAGTAACTTCTGTAAAATAACAGTGTTTGACAAGGGTGAAGAGCTAATGTCTTCAAAAGTCCTCTTCAGAACACTTGTTTTAGCAAATTAAGGAAGGTGTTAAGGACAGAAAAACGGGCATATCTACTAATTTACAAGCTTTTGTCCAAGCAGTCACTAATTACTCTCTTACTGTCCTTGATCTGTGTAAAGAGGGAACAGGGACAAGCATTTAAGAAGCTGTAGAAGCTTTGTCTTTCAATTACCCTTGTTGAGAAAATGGAGCCTCAAAGGAGTTGTTTAAAAGGAAAACATAGCTTTTACAGCCTCCAGAACTGCTGTGACAGGTTTTATTGTGGTCTTGTCTTCCCTTTTTCTGAAGAAATTCAAAGTGAGCAGCCACTTTAAAAACTTTTTTCTATTCTTCTCCCAGCTTCCCTCCAAAATGTTAAATGGGATGCTAGTTTGTGCCTCAAGAATGGTGTTTACACTGAGTGTTTTGAGCTAAGTGCTTTCCTCTTAACTCTCCAAGCTCCTTCTAGGCAAATGAATTCAGAGGGAAAAAAACTTCTTGATGTTATTTTGCATTTATCTTTCATACCTGCAGGTGCAATTCACTGGTGCGTTATTGCAGCTGTTAAAGATAGCAGGATCTCCTAAGCAGTGAAGAAGGGGCCTTATGCTGGAGGTCAGTGAAGAAAACAAAAGTGAAACCGTCTTTTAAATTTTGGCAGTCAGAAAAACTATATTAGTATTTGATGTTTTAAAGACTATTTTCACAATTTACAAGGAATGAAACTCTCAAACATAAATTCATACCAAACTTTTTTCCCTGTACCCACAGAAATAATAATAATAAAAAAATAAAACCTTACTTTGCATGGTCAAAGTTAGAACTAGAGAAAAATCAGAACAAATTTATTCAAAAAACTGGAGGACAGATGACAAAATGTCATACATATTTGAGGTAAACAGTGTTTGCACAGTTGTTGCTTCAGCCATATAAAGATTATCCTCTTCCCATGGACACGGAATGTGTGAACAAGTTTATCCTTCTTTCTTTTATCTCTATTAATGCAGTTAAATGATTGATTTACGGGCACAGTTATGTTAGACCTGTGGCTGTTGTATTTTGTCCCTGAAAACAGTACTACAAAAACTGAAGTCATAGTTTCGAATCAGGATGTGTATGATGCATATATGCAGTAAAAGTAAACATTCTGCTACTACATAACACACTTTTTTAAAGAAGTTTGAATAGTCTATTTTACAAATTCAAAGAAATTGAAATTAAAAAAAAATCTACCTTAAATTTCCAGATGACAGGAGAGTTCCCATGTCTTTTTATTGTCTCTGTAGAGTTTAAATTCTGGAAGCTGCTACAGAAGCTGCTTTGGGCACTGCATGTCTGGCTTTCCAAGGACTATCAGTTTTACCACTGTCTTTGTAGGCCTGCCCTAACTGCATTTTCAAGTTGCTTTTGGGCTTACATTTTGTTATTCCAGTGAAGAAAGTGTTTGGTTGCTAAGAACAAAGGAAATATAAGTATCAAGCAAGGGCTGTGGTACCATCATGACAGAGAAGAAAAAGTCACACTTGAATCCGTTATTTTATAATCTTAAAAGCCAAGTGACATTAACCATATTCCTTAGGCACATCATGAAAACAGAACCTAAAGTTACATCAAATGCAATTATTTGATAAAAGTCCGTGTAAATCTATCCTGTCTTTGTAAACCCCAAGACAGCAAACCTTTTTCCAAAGCCATTCTTGTTTACTGACTTTCAGAATAGCTGGTCAGTTATTCCTTTGTAAATTTTTAAGCATTAGTTTAACCTGGAGGGTAAACAAAGTGCATGACTTAGCATCTGTTCTTATTAAAATAACAGTTTTAATAATAAGAAGAACAGAAGAGTGGCCCACAGGTCTACGTCTGTCTGTCTCAATATCCTGTGACTGCCCCTTGTCTCTAGCTTACCCTTAGTGATAACGGTAATGCAGGCAAACCCTGCTGTGATACTTACCCCAGCATAATCCTCCAGCTTCCAGCAACCTGCAGCTTGGTGACTTCTCAAACTAAAGGTTGTATCAGTGTGTTTAGTCTCTCCCCTTCCCTCCTCTCCCTCACAAGTAGGAATCAGATTCAGGACAACATACAGGTAAACCAGTTGCCCTACCATGACACAACAATCCTTGTGGTTCAGGCTACTCTGCCTTCCCAGGCGCAGCAACCTCACCTGAGATTTTTGGGGTTCCTTGGTTGTGTTTTTTTCAGAGTGCTTCTTCAAAACCATTTTGTTGCTTATTTTTTCAGCATCAGTGCTATGTGAGACCAAAAAGTTACTTTCATAGTCAAATAATAGATCCTATCTTCAGCTGGATCAGATTCAGAGCTAATCTCACAGATATGGAAGTTCTTATGTTCCTAACAACATTTCTCTTCTCCCTCCACCTTCTCCACTGTCCTGATGGTATTTCCACAAATGAGAACTTTGGGAATTATTTTTCAAATATCTATGCATCAGCTAAGGCTAAATTTAAAGAAAAAAAAAACAACAACACAAAAAACACAGTTTATGACTACTACATCTTAAATGTTACTGAGAACACACCCTGTTGTCTCAGGAAGACCTCACAGGGCCTCAGTAGCATGCTGTGGAGGTACTATGGCAGGGTCTTTAGGGACCACCACCACATGTCAGAGAGGAGAAAGTGAAGAACACCGAGCGTGAAGATTCCCTTTCTCCAGCTTCTACCTCTGTGCATTATCACTCTTTGCAGTTCTCTTTGTCTCTTTTCACTACTGCTGTATCTTCTTCCTCTTCAAAACTTACCTAGAAATAAAATTTCCTTTATTCTCAATAGGAAAAATCTGAGAGAAGAGTATTTGTTGAGATTGCTGCTTCAGTCAGTGTCCCGTCCCACTTGGTGGGTGAGGGGGGGGAAAAAATAAAAAAGAAAAACAACAACAACAAACCCCACAAACTGTTCTTGGTGAGCATTCCTAAAACAGCTGTGCAGAGGATTGAGGGAAAGAACTCAGCACAGTCCAGGCAGTGGCAGAAAGGTGTAAAACCATTTGGTTTTGTTCAGATATTCAAGGACATGTGGAGTTCTAGCTCTAAAGAAAATAGTGTGCTTCTGAACATCTGCCAAAGTGAGTAACTTCAGCAAACACTTATTTGTCATCCTGATGCAGATATGAAATTTAGTTTATTAATTTAATTAAATTTATTTTTTTTAATGGTGCCTAATGCTTTACAACCTCCCTTATATCCTTTTCTCAGGGATGTCTGTCTTTCCCAACATTACCATGAAACATGCTCTTTCTTCTGTCCTATACTGATTTCCATATCATTTTAACTAATCACTTCACAAAATATTATAGAGACTATGCTGAGAAAACTATTTATTACACAGAATCTGGTTTACTTGCTTGTCATTTCAGGACATCCTCACTACTTCAATCAACTTTCTAGTAGCCTTGACATTATTGGTTTAGCTGGGGAGTGGCTCACAGCTACAGCGAATACTAACACGTATGTACTGTAAATACCAGTCTTTTGTAGCAAGCAAAAGTATCGCAATTACTCCTATATCTCAAGGTCTTAGTGCCCATAAACCCATCATGTGGTCATACATTTGTTTCTCAGCTGTGGTGGACAGCATCTGTTTAAAGCATTCCTTTCTTGACTATATTCCCACTTCTCCCTTGCTCAGCAAAGGGGTGACAAAACGGTACAGGACAGACCTCGGCTCTGCCAGCGCAGAGCAGCCAGCCCTCTCTGAGAGCCTTAATTGAGAGAAGTGGCTTCTGAAAGTGCTCCCAATTTGCTTCCCACAGGACATCTGCCCAGGGCATTGGTGACTGTTGGCAGATTGTAGACAGTTCCATTAAAATATTCATCTCTTACATTTTGCTTAATAGTAACTAATCTTACATGTTTGACTTACGTGTGCTAACCAGGAAAATTACTGTATCTCTTTCAGCTCTTCAGTATATGTACAAAAAAAAAAAGGAACAAATTATAGTAGAGAAATCTGGATAATTATTGTATACATTATTTCCTTTGGAAAGAGTAGGTGGAGAAAGAAGTATGCAGGGTATGTGTATGTGATAACATTTTTATCTTCCTGAAGACTGTGGATGTGGTTATTTTTAACTAGCAATATTACCTTGTCTGGTATCATTTGAAAAGGGTTTATGAGGCTTCTGATCTCTTGATTAATCTCAGATAGGGACTGTAGACCGAAGTCCGTTGATTTTATTCCATCATGTGTTTTGAACATGTAAATAGTCCTCCTTCTGAGTTGAACTACTTCTATTTGGATAGGGAACTTCTTTGCAAAGGACTGAAAAATCTCTCAGACCCCTCTGACAGGCTATAGTATAATTTGCAGGGGGAAGAAAAGGGGCTTGTGTCAAAGTGTGCAAGCCACTGTTTTTCATTCCTGATGTTTGCAATTAAATTAAGCATGCATTGACTTCATTGGTGGTAACAAAGCCATTGCTTATAATTAATTTCAGCATCATTCTGACAATCTGTCATGCAAGCATAGCTTACTGCTTATTAGCCTAAATTTCTGCACTCCAGGCAAACTTGGCCATGTGGAAAAAGAATTGCACACAGAAGGCCAAAAAGCCATCCAGAATTCTGCCTGAAGTTTCAGAGTTTTTTCTTGCTTGGTCTAAAACTCAGCTTCTGGTTTTTGTCCTTAAAAAAAAAAAAATAAAAAAAAAATTCTA
>NW_010104789.1:5547-15523 GCF_000699245.1 Pterocles gutturalis | reverse complement strand
TTCCCATTCTCCCCTGGCAGCAGCAGGCTCTATTCATCATTTCTAGGATCCAACAAAAGAATGCTCCCATGGAAATTTGTTGCTGCGGCTCTTGATAGAGGCAAGGACACACAGGTAACTTACCTTCTGGTACAGAGTGGGAGCTGCCTGCAGTCTCCTTTGTTACAAGCAGCTGGAGAAGTTTATCCTATCCCTGAGGGATATGTACAGTACAACACAGCCTGAAGGCCAGTCTGTCCTGTCCATGCAGCACAGCACAGCAAGGCTTGGACCTGCTCATGTTAACTGTGCTGCGAATCACTAACTCCTCAGCGTGCAACCATCTCAACTGTCCCAGGGTCAGGATCACTGGACTCCCTTGCCCTTTGGCACTGTGTAATTATCCTGCCTGGTGTTCTCTGCTCTTCGTGAGGAGTGTGACAAGCCTTGGAGGTATCATTGAAGGGCAAATGTGTGGGTTTAGCAGGTTTATTTTTGAATTATAGGGGACATCATTGTAAAAATACTGGTCCTCCCTGAGCTTTCTTTGAAGCAGCTCCTACAGTCAAAATCCTCCTTCTTTGCCAGAGTAAAGTTGCAGGAAAATAGTGGTTAATGAGGCTCAGATTTCTCTCAAATCATGTTTTTCATTTCGCAGTGCTGCTAAAAACACCTGAGAACCCTCAGCATGAAATTTATTTTCATATCAGATTTCTCCGTCTTTGGTTTTACAGCTTGTCCTTGTCTACTAATTGGTATGCAAATTGAGAGTTTGACACACTGTGTACTCGCACCAGCAAGGGACCACACCGCACTCAGGCAAACTCTGAGAGTTTTCCTTTACTGGAGGTGTGCACTGGCTTCAAGGAGAGAAGGCGATTATGTGTTAAACCACAGGAACATGGCTTAATCTTTTTGACATGGACTGCAACGGGGACCTTAGCACTTTGGGGCAGTTTTTCTAAAAAGCCTCCAGTTGTCTTGTCAGAGTTTTACCAGCAGCTGCAGCTCCTGTTCATGCAGGCAGAGGGAGCAGACCAGGAATGCACTCAGACAGGGCTGGTTCTTCATGGATTTCTCCTGAATGATGTTTCAAGATATCTGAATCTAAATTGACTTTGTCCCTGTTCATGTAGCCTAAAACAAGATACCAAATGTAGTATAGTTTTACCTGAGAAAATACGTGCACATTCTTTTTAGTGCAGGAGATATTCCTATCCTAACCAGTTTAACTATTTGCTTTATGTAAGTTTTCTTGAATCAAAGTTTAAGCTAGTGTAATGTTTCAGTATAATAAACCTTCTAAGGAAATATGGATTGAGAAGCCATTCATCAATTCCAGCTGCCTGTATGAGTCTCTATGCCCCTGGTGCTTGGGCGTTATGGGATGCCTTTCAGTATGCAGCAACCTGCTCAGGCACTGTTTAAAAAATAAATAAAATCTAAGCAAAGAAATAATTGGACACATTTGTTCTCTGATTTGCGGAGCTGTTTGTGGTTTGTTACTGGCCAGAGAATGGTCAGGACTATAATTATCATTTTATCTAAAATCTATACCAGCGTGATGCTTCTCTAATTAGAATGACTGGGTCTTCTGTACATGCATGGGCTGGGTGACATGTAGCAAACAAAGTCAGAAAAGCAAAGCTCCTCAGTAGTCCATTCTGCTGGTTTAAAGTTCCTTAAGCGTTGTTCTCTCTTTCTGTGTCATGCATGAGAGATGATTAAACAGAAAAGTCATTAACCAATTCAAAAATGATGGGGGGATTTCTTTCGTAGAGCAGGCTCACCTAGAACATCTCAGGGGCAATGTCAATAAGCTATCAAAGAATACAGGAGGTGGAAATTCAAGCTCCTTACCTCAGGAGCTAGAGTCATCTAGCTTCTGTGTTACTACTTGAGATGGACACACTTGACCACCCTCCCTTACCAAACCAGCACCAATTTGGCCCAGGTTCCAAACAAGGTAAAGGCCTGGGCCAGGAACTCCTCTACAAAACTCACAAGGAGCAGAGCGACACAGTGAACACACATAAGTTGTGGGTGTAAGGAGCCTTGTGCATACCTCTCTCATTGTGTGCAATTTGACTATGAGCCATCCAATTATTCCATAGATATGACAGCCTAAGTGAACCTTCTTTGATCTCTCTCTACTAGGCAGCACAGCTGCATGGCGATGATCTCCCCTTGAGCTGGGATGCCTCTCAGGGGTGCTCCTCAAAGCACTGAGACCTTTTACCAATGACAGATCACTGGACAAGCCCAATTTGAATTTTTCCTGGATGGCAACTGGACTGCATGCCAGGCAACTCCCCCCTTTAGCAGGGACACTTCTCAATATTAAGAGTTCCTAATCTTTTAGCTTAAATAAATTTGAAATAGAGTAAATCACTTAAAGTTATAGTGTTGTGTGATTTGGTATGCTGTTTGCTTAGCTTGACTTACCTAGCATCAGTAGCTACATTTGCTGAAGCCTTAGGTCACATGATGTAAATTTTCCCTTAGATTTACTGAACGTGCACCTACTTAGTCAAAACAGGGCCTCCAGAGCCAGTGTAAATCAGAAGATATGGAGGCTTCAAGGCTAAAGCCATCAACAGCAGCTGCAATTAGAGATGATGACAACCTGTCTGAAGACAGTGAAGGAATCCAATGAGGAACAAGAAGACCCCAGACCCAAACATTACTAGTGGAACAACCATTGCATGAGGAACAGGTGAATATTCTGTAAGGGTATAGTTGTCTAGGGATTTCTTTATTCAGGGGGCCCCCTCTCTGGAGGCACCCAACTGGAACTGACCCTGCTGCTACTGTACCACTCTATTAAATAGTTTATTTTTGTGGGATCTGATGGCTGAAAGTATGCTTCAGAAAACCTGGGGTTTGGACTTTGGAGTGAACTAACACTGGACACCCAGATGGAAGGTAAGTGAGTTGTGAATAAGCATGATGAAACTTTGAAATCTTAGCTAAGTGATGTAAAAAATCAAGCGGACACATATAATCTTTAGCTATAAACTCATACAATTCTTTAGCTGTAAACCATTGACTAAGTCTGGAACTAGCAGTGGATCCAGACGCACCTAGACTCTTCTCTGAGAAGCAGCTTAGAAAGTAAGGGAGTCCATTCTGAACTTCGTTACTCAATAGGAGGGTCTCTCTTACGATTTTGCATCTTCAGTCCCTGTGTAAATCATTCCAAAACAATTCTAACCCGGTTTTCCCTCTGTATGTTTCCTCCATATAGTAAGTAATTGAGTGAACCTTGCCATCAAACTCTGTTAAATTGCACATTTAAACCCTCATCTGTGACACTACTTGATATTGTGAAGTCTCTAGAATTGTGTTGCATTAAACTGATTCTTCAAATTTCCCTCTCCTGTGTCTAAAATAGAGCTTCTCTTAGCAGCTCAAATTTTAAATATTTTTCTTAAGAATTACTAAACATTAACTCTTGATTTTTGTATAACTTATGTGACTAAGTTAGGAAAACAACAACAAAAAAAATTAAGCCGATTCCAGTGTACTGCAGATTCCCAGGCTTGGTTTGGTCTCATTTTTCCTTGTTCATTTATATAGGCTGGAGGCACTTGAAAAATTGCCTGGATTATTAGAATAATAAGTGTAAATTACTGTGATTGACATTTTCTTAACTTACAGTGATGGGTCCAGACCACCACTATTCTTTTTTTTTTTTTTTTCCTTTTATATAAAGTAATTCCTTCTTTCTTCCCTTCTAGTGTCTTCTGTTGCAGCTGTTCAGTGGTTTACATTTCTGAATTTATTGTCATTTTTAATTCTAAAAACAGTTTCGTGGTTTAGAACTGATATTTTATGGTACAGTAATTGATTTCAGCACCCTCGTCAATATTTAATTTATAACTTTAAAAAAAAAAACTATTTGAATTCACCTACTTTTGGGTTTTCCCTTTTGAATCTGCTCCTGCATGCAATCCTGTAAGCTAAGTACAATCAAGCAGCATGGCAACATTACATAAAAATATAGCAATGGTTCTGGAGGGTGTCATCATTCCAGGCATGTTTTGAATATGCAGACCTTGGCATTCCTATCTTGTAAGCTGAAAAATGTTTAAAAATTCCTAAACTTCCCATTTTTATTCAGATAAAGCTTCTATAACTTCCATTTGGGAGCTTCTGTATTAAACTAGGCTATTCAGATTTCATGTGAACTGTTGCAAGAAAGTCCCTCTCTAGGTCAGTGAGCTGAGTCAATCCTGAACAGCAGCCATTTGACTAACAAAATTCCATGGTAATATCTCAGATCTGTGTTAGAATATACAATCTATTCATGGTGGCTGAAAAATTTGTGACCCCTTCCTACTACATACAAAAAGAAGCATCTTGATTTAAACAGATTTCCTTAACCTTAGATAAAATTTGAGGCAATTCTAAGGAATGAGAAGTAGTTTCACAACTGGGTGCATAAATGTAAATCTCCACAGTAAAAAATGATACAGTTACATCACTTTCATGCAGTGCTCCTCTGACTAAGTATATAAAATAAACTCGTGAGTACATGAAAGTAACAGAGAACAAAAATCAGATTTTCCAATGTGTATTTTAAACTTTGTTGTTGAGAGAAGCACTTGACATAGTCAAAAATGAAGACATTTCAAGCACTTGGAAGTCTTATTTATGTTGAGAATAATTTCTTTCAGAAGAATTATGCATCTCTTGAAGAGATAAAACATATCTAAATCCTATGCAACCAAAGCCTACTGAAACAGAAAGCAGTGCTGTACAGCTGAAATACTCCTTATCAAGACAGGCTTGCAGCTCCAAGAGCAAGGGTTTTTTTTTTACAGGTAAAAAAATTATTTCTTCTGCAAGGATCCTGTGCTGTCTTAACTAATGTATGTTTGATTTTAATATATAGTGATAAAAATTTGCTGGCAATCTTTTTAAGGGAAACACAAAATCTCCTGAAATACGGTTGCACAAACAATAATAGCTAAATAATGAGGTTTACTTTCCTGTATCATTTTCAGACTAGTCCTGGATGAACATAATTAGTCAGATAAACAATTTTTTGGCCTGTGCACCAGCAGTGTTGATGGTGAAAAGGATGCACTTGAGGTGGGAGAAAAAGAAGTCCTGTGGTCCCTGTTAAGGGTATTTCACTGTCATTTTCATGTGTGTATTTTCTCACCTCTTCTTACTGGAGGGTAGTGTTTTGAACTGAGGAAAATATGATGTCCACGTTGAAGTCCCTGTGCCAGCATATCTTTATTCAATCTTAGTGATGCATGGAAAAATAACTGACAAGTACTTATTACCCTGTTACAGAAGAGAAGGAAATGAAGATCAAGTAACCACATAAAAGAGTCCCAGACATCAGACAACTTGACATTGATCTGGCAGGCATAATACTTTCTGCCCTCCCAATCCTTGTATCACGTGAAGTTATTAGAGCCAGTCTTTAATTGCTGATGACATGGCAGACAGAATATAATGGAGAAATAATTTCTAAATAGTTCCATGCTGTGTTTACTTTAAGTCACCTTACTGGTGTCTTGTCTTGTTTTGCTCATTGTGTGTAAATCTCATTCATCTAAATGTTAATATTTAGGGTCAAATTCAACACGTTGCAGAAGTTGCAGTTCACTTCATTTAATTCAATTTAATGAAGTGTTTCCCATAAGTATATTGTATCAAATGTTGTCTTTGTCCCTTGAGTGTCAGAAGATGTCAAATGGAAGTCATTATATGTGATTAGAGTTCAACTACTTTCTTCACTTTTTCGAAAGTGGACAAATATTGCACTGTTAGTTTGTTCTTATATCTGCTATCATGTATACATTTTTTGTCATCTGCACTGGTTTTCCTTAAAAACTCATTTCAGTCCAAACCTGAAAAATCCAACAGAAATAGTATAAACTGGAAATTGGGATAAACTGGTTATCAGCAGTGATATCACTCAACTCTTCAAATGACAGACCTCTTCTGAAATGATCTACAAGTCCTTTTCTAAGAAAGTGGGTATCACCATTCAGATGAACTGTTTTTACTCAGTTCCTTGCTGAAGAATGCCAATGATGTTGGGTATCCTATCAATGGGCAATACAGAGGCTCCTTGGCCCATAGCGTTGTCTGTGCCTCTCTCCTTGAATCTCCTTCTTTCTTTATTAATCAGTAGAAAGGTTTGTGATGAGCTTCCTCTCTATGTCTAGTAGGGGCAGAAAAAAGAGAACCGTTTCAGGAAAAAGAAATTTGCTTTTGAATCACAGTTTGTCAATCCCTGAGGATGAATTCAGCTGCCAAATATTTATATGCAATGCCATGTTACATATATGCCAAACATTCCTTTTCTTTTTTGTGTCTCTATCTGTTTAGTACGACAGAGAAATTGCTTATATTTTCATATAGAAATTTGAAGAGCTTCTTTTAAACAGCGAGATATTGATCTCATTCTTGTATGCTTAGGAGCTTTTTGGAAATTATCATACTGAAGTCATTAAGAATCATGTGTGAGGTAATGTTACTCGATGTGAGAAATAATATCAGAAGCTAGGCTGTAATGTGAATAACATGATTCAAAATTTCAGATCATAGTGTTTACATTTCAGTCCATTGAACCTTCTCGTAATTTGGTAATTAACTCAAAATCAATAAAGATTATTCTGAAAGAGAGAAGAGACTAGTAAAGCATGAGGGAACAGAGCTATGCAAGGTGACCTATTGGAAATTATATTCTGAATACAGAAAATATCATCCATATTTTTTTAAAGTGTGTTCAGAGTGAGCAATTTAGATAACTAATTGCATATAGTTTCATAGGCAGTTATTCCATTTCTACATCTGTGACAGAAAAAGAAAAAGTTTAAATTGAAGCAGAAGTCTAACAGTATATGAGGATACTTTTGTCTTCATAACTCTGTGAAAAATACTGTTTATTTTCCATATTTTGAGCATAAATTGTATCAGAAAACTCTAGCAAGGCGTAACAGGAACACAAAAACAAACCAAACCAAAAACTACTAAGCAACACAAAAATCAAAAAAGAGGATAACTTCTTCCTTAAATGTTAACTTTTTTTACTACTCAACCTAATTTTACTTGTATGCATCAATTACACATTCTATATTTGTAATAAAGCAGTGAGAAAACAAAACTGCAGCATATTGAAGGTTCCATCCTTTATTCTGATTAATATCACACTTTAAGTACTTAATGAATGTTGTAAAAGAAATAAAATCACACAATATATCTCTTTTTATTCATTATAAGTTCTACCTTGTAATGGTAACTGGGAAAGACTCTAATACTGGAAAAGAAATTCTGATTCTTGTCTTGTGCATTTAGAAGATATGAGTCATTGTTATTCCTTTCTCACTTTACAACATTAATTTTCTTTCTTCCTTATGTGCAAGAATAAAGAGGCTTCCTAAGAAGCAAAACAATGCCAGGAAAATGCAATTATAAAACCATAAATAGTAACATGACAAAATAATACTATCATATGTAAACTCCAAATTAACCTAAAAGGAGAATGACTTAGATTTAAAATCAATTAACATCCTTTATTTTTTTAATGTTTTGACTTACATTAAAATTTTGTAATTTGAATATTCTATTAATCCAAAAGAGCTGTCTGCTTGCTTACCCTGTGTTTAGCAAAATGTGTGCTTATTTTTCCTGTATTACCCAAAGCCACAGCATCTGGTACTAACATTAATTTACCTGTTTAGTTTACATGAGAGTTAAACACATTCCCACTGCCCAAACTAGACTTGGATACACTACACAAAAGTGTAGTATGTAGTAGTACTGTGTACTAGGCACTGTGTAATAACAAGTCCAGGCACTCCTCTCATTTTTATAAAATGCACGTCAGAAGAATCCTTCTTTTCCAGCTAGCTAAGAGGAGGTCTGTAGGATCTGTGGAGTCAACTGAACAAAATTGGTATTTTGTACAGTATAGTCAGATCTTCCACAATGTTCTTAGTCATCTGTGTGTTCTGGGAGAATCTTTATTGCTTGACAGATATATGGCTTATCTGGTCCCTTCTTGCTACTGAGAATCCCTGTCAGACAACCGATCTGTTGTGAAAAGTATTTAAAACATTACATTTTGTTTTTTTTTTTTGACATATGGTTCTCTGAGTAATAACACATTCAGGAGTATGTCAGAAAAGACATAAAAGACTAGATCCTCCCAAGATATATTAAAAATTAGGCTAATGATGCTGATTTATAATCAAAGGTACAGAATACCAACAAACTTAAATGGAACATGTTGACAAATTTATGGACCTATATGGTGTTTTCATGACAGTACAGTGAACCACAGTGGCATAAGCAAGGGACAGTAAATCAAGAACTGGAGTTTATTCCTGATTCTGCTGCTAAGTCATTGTGCGCTTTTGGGCTAAACATATGCAGTTGGATTTTAAAAAGTGACTGCTGCTTTCTCGAGAAGCCATGAGTCCCTGAAAACCTCTGAAAAACCTTACAATTGGCTCAACTGGAGACCCCAAGTTGGAGTGCTTACACACACATCCCCCCACACACACAACCCTTCCACTTCATCTCCAAGGACTCTAGAGTTCGTTTCTAAACCAAGCTCTTTGTTGGTTTCATTCAGTGAACCAGTGCTGTACTTAGTCAAGGCTGAAATAAATTTGTTCTCAAAATTATGTTTCTCCAACTGAACAGCTCAGGTAGTGCTTGAGAAGTGAAGAAGTGGTGGTGATGTGACTCATCCATTGATGCTTGAACATCGTTCTTTAATTTCGAAGGAAACACTTAGGAAGCCAAGATTGGTGTGTTAACAGCTACTGGCAGTTCTACAAGAATGTTGTAGCAGACCTCTCAGTGAGATTATTTGGCCGAAGGTTTAAGCCTGAGGGCGACATCCTTTTAGGTGCCATTTAGGAGAGCTCTGTTCAATCTAGCTGACTTACAGTCAGTGCTACTTTCACACAGTTTAGAGCTCTGTCTAAGGGCAATGGGGGGTTTTGTGCTTTTTCCTTTTCCTGATTGGGATGTTAAGAAATGCTTAAAAATTATTTTTCAATTGTACTGAAGTTTCGTATAATGATATTCAATCATTACTTGAGAAGCTGGATTGCATTCCTTGCATTTAAACTTGCCGTTATAAGTGCAGAAGCATGTCAACAAGATAATGGAATTTCTTAAAACTTTGAAAAGAAATTAAACTGTCAGCTTAGACATTTCATCAACGATCACTGCAGTACTGTAAAAATTAAAAACACATAATTACTTATGAAAGTGTAGAACATGACTGCAAACTTCAATCTTTCTTCTTACAAAATAAATGAAAAACAAAATGGTTGATCACCCATTTTTCATACAATCTAGCAGAAATGCTGCAGCTGTGTGTTTTGGAAGCCTATCATAGTATGACATGCACTTAAATTCAAATAATTCTTACCATTAGAAGTTTTGAAGTTATGGGAACAAGACTGCTCTTAGTGACAGAAATAACGAAGATTATAAGCATGTGTGATTTAACCACAGGATACTTTTTTCTGGTCTCTTACGAGTGAATTCCCCTCTGTCTTACATGAACCCCGAATACAGATCTTTGTAAAGAAACACTATCAGTTTAGCAGGAAAGAGGTCTTAATGTGAATTTAATTTTCTTTACAGGAAGCATTGAGGTTATACAAGGTAGTGGCTGCAGCTGTCTTTCTCTGTATGCAGAATATTTCTAGCCTGCAGTGACTTCTTGTGTATACCACTTTGACAACTTTACAGAGATCCTCTGCTCTAGGTTGTGGAAAAGACTATGCCATAAGACTTGAAAATGAAAACATGACTGTGAATTTTTAGGTTAACATTTTAGCAGATCGGGTACACACGCAGATATGTTGCATGTGTGACTCACTGAAGTACTCTCTTAAAATGAAACAGTAAAATCATAAAAACAATCACATCAAACTAAATTTGAAAAAAATCATTTCGTCTTTCCAGCTGATGGCATGATGCCAGACGGTACCATAATTTAGAAATG
>NW_010104789.1:0-5516 GCF_000699245.1 Pterocles gutturalis | reverse complement strand
AAAGAGTCTGATCTTTATAATGCAGAAAAGAGTTGTCTAATTTGTGTTTAAAACCTGAGTTTCATCAAAGAGTGGTATCAACCTTTATCTGATATCTAAAAGTGGGTTATCTTTGAATATATTGAGATATTTCTCAAGTAAGAGTTTATGGATGACTGCAACACACTAGGGAAAAAGAAATTAAATATTTTAAAGTGTGTGAGGTTTTTGGCATTTCAGCTGTTGATGAATGTTGAATCTGCTAGTGGATACTGTCCAAAAAACACATTACAAGGAAAACATTACAAGGAGAAATAGAAGACTGTTAAAAGTGTACAAGAACATCTTCTGAACATAAATAAGCAAAGAAACATCCACAAATGGAATAATACATCCAAGCTTCTGTTAAGAGCTGTTTAATATAAGTATACTATTATTTTTGAGTGTATCTCCTCTGTTCAGACCTGTCTAAACCTGCAAGGTTTTCAAATGCAACTGTAAGTATGAACTGAGGAGAAAACTCTTCTCTAAAAGAGCAATATTTATGCCCTTAAATTTTGGAGAAAATTTTCCTTCATTCTTTATTGTTGTTCATTTTTTCTAATATAATACTGCTTGATTTTTTTGTCTTTCATAGCAGCTTCCACAGGACGGTTTGGAAATGAAATGAAGCAATTATAGAATTAAAGTAAGCATCTAACAATAGGGCAAATTTTAGAGAGGTTTGAAAAAGTACTATTTTCCATAGAGATTTAAGTAGAGATTGAGAACCTAAGAAATGAAGTCTTTGAAGGGCTGTTTTAGATATCAAGAGCTGCAAATGAGAAGAATTTGCATACTATCACTACTAATTCAGTGATAGAATAAAATAAGAGAACAAGAATTTGCTAGATTGCCTTGGAAAGTAAAAGTATGTAAGATTTAGGAACAGTCTGGAACAAAACCATAACTTAAAAAAAAAACCCAAAAAACCCCCACTAAATCTTGTGAACAGCAAAACACAAAAGAAGCTTAATTTCTTTTGAATTTGCCTTCCTTCCTTCTGCTTTGAGGAAAACTAGTTTATTTGTGACTGTAAACTTTGTTGTTTTGTCAACTCTGCAACAACTAAGCCAAACTCAGTGGTGATTGTGTGAGGACCTAGGAAGCATCATACTTGCAGATGGAGAGTTAGCCTCAGAGGAGAAGACAGAGAAGGCACAAGGCTTAAGATTTATTTGACTGAGACTGTCTTTACAGAATGGCCTCTTATAGGAGTGTCTTCTGTACATGCACAGCACAAGAAATCAAGAGTGAATTGAAATAAATGAGATGTCTAATGCAGAATCCTGCTTTCCTACTCTGAAAGTGCTGGAAATCTGGCAGTGGTAAGTTTATTCTCTGACTTATGGAATGTCCAGCAGTTCTGAGAGAGGCTGGTCCAGGACAGGGTAACACTGTAACAGATAGTGATGTGAGGACACATCATATCAGCCTTAAGTGAAACTGGTTTCTAATCCCTTAAACCATCCCTGTTCACAACTCATAATGAAGAGTGTACCATCTTCTCTCCCCTTCGAGTGCTGTCCTTCACTGCAACAAGGACACAGCTGCGTGTGGTGGCAAAACAGATATATAATTTAGACTTCTCAATTTCAGCTTCAGCGGTATGTTGACAAATGTGTTAAAATACACTCCTTGCATTTGAAACTTCACTTTTTTTGTGTTTTCTCAGAACATGTCTGTTTGCATCTGATCAGTTCTGCATATATCATACTGAGATGGAGAGAAAAGACTAAATTATGAGAAGTATTTGTGTGATTTCTGCATTATGCAGGCATTCTTACTACAGTTACTGATGGATGTGCTGTACTGTGGCAGCATTGTTTTTAATTTTGCATTGTTATTTTACATAAGCTTACAATGGATATTAATACAAAATTCCATAGTTGCATATAGCCAGTAAAAATTCATACTTTATTTCTAAGAACATACTGTCCCACTAGCTTTAAAAAAAATAATAACTACTTACATTCTTGAATTAATATCATCGCAAGAAAAAGACCTTCAGCATAGAACTTTTTCCTGTAATTATTTTTTTTAAATAAAAATACTCCCTTTGGGGAAGAAAAATGCCATAAACCCAGAATCGTTAAGCCAGGAAGACGCCTCTGGAAACCTCTAGTGATACCTGTTCCAAGATGTGCTGATGGGCTGGTTGGTGCAGAATTTAGTTTCCTGTTTGTCTGAGGAGGGGATGTATTAAGAGCAAGCATTTGTGTGAGCCTGCTTCGCCATATACTGGATGTGATTTTTTATTCTTCTGGGGGCCCAGAAGTGTGTGGTGTCTGTGTAAAAGACGCCAGTGTTTACCATGGAGATGGATGTCAGCATGACATCTGCTAGCATGCATCGAGCCTGATTAGCCTGCAAGTAAGAACAGGATGAGGCCATTTGTATTGTTCCTGTTTATGCAAGTTCTGTTTGTGTGCAGGCAGGCAGTGCATGTAAAAGCGCAGTTCTCCTGTCTTTGTGGATCTGTTAGTGGCTGGCTGTGTTTGTGCCTGCCTTTTGGAAAGGGAAGCTCAACCCTAGCAGGCTGCAAGAGGAGAGGTGCCCTCAAGTCCCAAAGTCTTCCAGAGTCATTAACTGCTTAATGTGCTGTAAGCATTCCCAAGGTGGTCAGTGTAGGAGGTCAGTGTGAGGAGGTGACTGATCCTTTTGCAAATATGCCCAAGGTGCTAGAATTTGTGACCAAACAGTATAAAATTCACTTAAAGAAATATACTCAGTATTTCTAGGAAACAATAGAATACCACATGAAACCATCAAATTATGTTGGCTATAGACAAGCAGAGACCCAAGACAAATAACCTCGAGCTGAATGCTCCACAAATTAAAGAATTAAAAAAAATCCCATAAACAGTTCAGGCTACGGTAAGAGATTAATGCAATTTTGTGTAAATGTAAAGAAAAGTGGTTTTATCAATGACAGTTAAATCTTTGTAATAGTACTCCAAAAATATACTAAATCAATGGTCTTAGTAGGTCTCTTTTAGTTTGTTTTGCAGGATGGTGCTCTGAAGAATAACAAACTGAAGAGATGGAACCAATATATAATAACACAGATGGATGACTGCTGAAATGTTGCTTAAGAAAAATGGCTAATGAATTGTAAAAAACAGGGAAACAAAATGGCTTAACACCTTAATACTAACAGAGACTCCTACTGATAGAGATGTTCCAGATAACTGAGCTACCAATTACAGTCCTTTGTTATTTTTATTTTTCATAAGTAGCACAGAAGAGCAAGTCATTCCTTCCAATCCCATGTATATTTTTAATGTTAAGTTGCTTAGCTTTGCTTTTGCTACTTTTATTTATGTATTTCCCTTTACTATCAGATATGGGCATGTATAGTTTTATCTTTCTTTCACAAAACTATCTTCAACACTTATCATTCAAACGGACATTTAATATCAAGCTTCAATGCTCACAGACCTTTTCAGAACTCCAGATCAGATATTTTACAACCTGAATATGTACATCTACATACAATGCTTTGAGTTAACTGTCTTAATGTCTTTATATTATCCTGAATTATCTTCTAAATTCTATTGAAAAAATGAAAATATTAAATTAAATGGTTGTAGGCAAAAAAAAAAAAAAAAACCAAATCAAACCAAAACAAACAAAATATAAACACTGCAGAAGGTAAACAGTATATGTATCCATTGCACTGAGCCCTAAGTAAGTCTGTAGGTGGACTGAACAGCAGTGCTGTGGGGAGTGAACAGCCTCCGTTGCCTGGGTGAGGTCCCAACTCCTACATACACAGCACTGGGCATTTGAGTAAGCAATATAAAAACAACTTCATTAAATAAAGAGGAGTAAAGCTACAAAATTTCATCAGTTATCATGAAGTGGATACTTCATATGTAGTCACAAAAAGACAATGAAAGAGTAGCAAGGAGACCAAAAACAGGTTTAGGGAGACTAGCAGAAATTAAACCATTCTGATTATATGCACAGTCTATTCTGAGCAAAATATTTTTGTCAGATAGTAGGATGGTATCTTCTTTTATGTGCTGTTTGGAAAAACAGAGCAGCCTCTGCTCTGACACACTGATTGTTCTGTCTCGTGCATGACCTAGACTTGCCTTCCATAACCTTAACAGCCTCTCCACCCACCATCACCCTCATTAAAAAAAAAACAAAAAAACCCCCAAAAAAACCCCAACCAAAAAAAACCAAACAAACCACTTAGATTGTGTCTGCAGGGCAGGTACAAAAGCACCTGCATAGAAATAAGCAACTTGATTTGTAATAGCTAGCTCACCATTCTGGTCTTGAGAGCAGAGCACAGATTCATGTAACCTGCAGCTTGGCTGGGTTTTGCAGCCTGTGCTCTGCTTCTTGCTGGCACAGCCTCTTTGGTGCCGATATTTAAAGTAAGCTTTACAATATATCTAAGTCAGTTCTATACTACCTGAAGTTATTACTCTGACCTAAGAATTGATGTGCTCTCATTTACAGACTACACATTCAGTCATGACTCCATTTCCTTGTTCTGTAGCTAAGTTTTTTGGTTTTCTTTCACATACCAAATAAATTATACGTTTTCTCTTATATCCACAATTAATTTTTCCTATCTGGCTTCCATACTTCTGTATCATCTACTCCATGTTACAGAACATTGTTAACCCCTTACTACTGTAAAGGTATTAAGGGTCCTTGTTCCCATTATCACTTCCCAGTATTTAAGAAGCTAGAGATTACATTTAGCAGCAAAGTTAACTGGAAGCTCTTTGAAAAAAAAAAAAAAAAAAAGAGTTTAGTGTCTTTCACTTTCTTTTTTCCCCATCTTTAAACTTGGGCCAATAACTTTTTGATTTGGGTGAAAACTAGAGGCCCAGAAAAAACCGTTGGAGAGAAAAATGTACTTAATCCATTTCCAAATAACCAAACAAGAAGGAAAAGAACCGTATCAGTCAAGAAAGTAGCATTACAGAAAAGTTGCCTTGCCCTCTCTAGACACCTAGAAGAACTGTTACATAAGGAAATGGAGAAGTAATTTTAATTTTAATTAAGTTTATTGTATTCAGCTGCTTTTGTACTAACTAGCTGTTGTATGAACCCTCAGAATGGGGTGAGATTGAAAAAACAAACAAGGATAATCTTCCATGACAAGCCTATAATAGTATGGAAATCATCATTTCTTAAGTAGTGCTGAAAGTTTTTACTACTAAAACTTGCTTATTTTTCCAGGATGAGTTCCCTGTGACATTCAAGTGGAAACACAGTGCAAAGGGGTAAGAAAGCAGGTGGGTTATAACACTATGATTCATTTTATTAGGGGATTCAGGTACATGCAAGAGGAAATAAACCCATTCAAGAAAAAATACTGTGAAATTATAGTACAGAACCATGATTTTTATGATGACAAAACTATGGCAAGGATTATGAAGTACTCAAGGTAAGAAATCTAAATAGGTATATAGATAAGGTACTAGATGGGGGAGTAAAATTTATGCTTGTAAATCACAGAATCACAGAAT
>NW_010104788.1:0-467 GCF_000699245.1 Pterocles gutturalis | reverse complement strand
TATTGGTCCATTTTTGTGAAGTCTCCCTTCTTATTTTTTTAAGGATGTATTTTCTTACTAAAAGATACATTTTTTAAAGTGTTTTAGCTACTGTAATAGCATGTAGCATGCAGAATCACTCTCACAGAGAGAATAACAACTAAATATTAATTCAATTGAAGTGTGTAGTAACTGAGAGTTTTACTCCTCATCTGTCCCCTTCCCAGTTAAAAACAAATGTTGTTTTATAATTTCTGTGGGAAAATGTACTTTGATTAGGCAAAAGCGTTTGTACACAATCTTAATGTTAAGTAAATGCTTAACATTTGTCATCCTGAAGGGACTGCTGAGAGCTTAATGCTGTAGTCAAAATTTTATATACAATTTCTAATCATTTCAGTTGACATTATGCACAAATAAGGGCTTTAGTAAACATAAAGGGATCACTTTCTTTGCCAACAACTTTCTTCTCGTTTGATTGGAATGTA
>NW_010104787.1:4079-9365 GCF_000699245.1 Pterocles gutturalis | reverse complement strand
ACACTCCCAGCAGGATATCAGCTTTGTTACCCGTTCCCCTCATTCTTAGCCATAAGCATTCAAACTTATCATCGTAATCCTCGATTTCTATACAATGAAAACACTCCTTAACATATAGAGCCACCCCACCTCCTCTCCTTCCTTGCCTATCCCTTCTGAAGAGCTTATAGCCGTCCATTGCAGCACTCCAGCTGTGAGACTCGTCCCACCATGTTTCTGTGATGGCCACTAGGTCATAGCTGTTCTGCCACACAATGGCCTCCAGCTCCTCTTGCCTGTTGCTCATACTGCGTGCATTAGTGTAGATGCACTTGAGCTGAACTGTCGAATCCACGCCTACCCTCAGCGTGCAACCCCTAGGTCTGTCTGTAAGGGGCCTGGCAATTCCCCCTTCTTTATTTTTATTTTTGGTTTGATGATGATCTTTATTTTTTTAACAGAGCAGATTCTTAAGTCGCCACTTGACCTGGCAAATCCCTGGAGATTGACAATTCTTTTGTCACAGGAACAGAAACACCTGAAGCTTTGTTTCCAGGTTGTGTATTGGTAGAAGTACCAATTCCAAAACAAAGGCCAGAAATCCTGTCTTTGAAAGCAAAAAAGCCCAAGAAATGTTTCAGAACATCAGTAATTTATCATCTCTCTTTCATAATGTCTGTATAACAAATGTAAACATGATATTAAATGTTTACACTGAGATGCAAATTGGAGTATGTCTTGGTTCTCTGGCTCCTGTGCAGCATTTGCTTGGAAGGAAGTTCACTGAATGCACATGTCTCCACTCCCCAGGAGAAGGGAAAGCTGAAAGCTTGTGTCTACTCTTCAGCTGCTGCTGCATCTCACTCTTATTATCAGTAGTGCTTCTGGTAAGATTAGAAGGGTAACATTCAGGAAAAATCCGGGCCAATGTGATATGTTTTCCCCTGAGTATTTTTTTTTTCCTCCTTAAAGTCTTTCTGACCTTTCAAGAGAGAGGGTTAGCTCACTTTGTGTTTGGACAAGAATTTTAAAGTCCCTGTTAGTGTTTCCTCCCCACCCTTTACTGCTCTACCCCCAGAAGTTTAGCTTGCACTGGACTTTGAAACCATGTGCTAGTGATATTTTGCTACTGTCATTGATCTAGTATGCACATGGGTACTCATTAGTAGTAAATTATAATGGATTTAATCCAGTATCATATGCCACATCATTCCATTACTATCAAATTATTTTTTTCACTATTAATATTATTGCACTGTATGTTAAATTAACAGTGAGTCACCCTTAAATTGTCCTTTAGTTGTAGGAGTGTTTTTCCCCCTTAAAAAGCTCCAATTAATTTTGTATACAGGAATTCCACTAAATAATTAGAGCGGAATCTTGAAGCCTCAGAGTGCCAGTTTATAGAGGTGAGAGCTTCTTAAATGTCCTAGATACAGTAATAAATCGTGGTGAATAGAGATTTCACTACCAAATGTACAGAATGCTATAGATCTGAGCATTGTAATTGTGGTTGCTTCTAGAAATTTATAGATTCATAGAATGCTTTGGGTTGGAAGCAACCTTAAAGATCAGAAGGGGTATTGTTCTGAGGATTTCAGTAGTTCATTCAGTGGGGAATTTGTGTTAACACACAGATCTGTCTTTTCAGATTACTTTTGTGTCAAGAACAATAATAATATATTTTTAGAAAAACTGTTTTGAAGATTGTGGTGGGTTAACCTTGGCTGGGTGCCAGGTCCCCACCAGGCCCCTCTGTCACTCCTCCTTCAGCAAAATAAAGGGGGAGAATAAGATGAAAAACTTGTGAGTCAAGATAAAAGCAGTTTAATTAAAGCAAAGGCCAAGGCCATGCACAGAAACAAAAGGTAAACAAAGATGTGATTCTCTACTTCCCCTCAATAAGTGATGTCCGGCCATGCTTTCCAGTGCCTAAGACTATGCTCTGTCATAGAATCACAGAATGGTTTGGGTTGGAAGGGACCTTAGAGACCATCCAGTTCCAACCCCCTGCCATGGGCAGGGACACCTCCCACTAGCCCAGGTTGCTCAAAGCCTCATCCAGCCTGGCCTTGAACCCCTCCAGGGATGGGCCATCCACAGCTTCTCTGGGCAACCTGGGCCACTGCCTCACCACCCTCACAGTGAAAAATTTCTTCCTAATGTCTAATCTAAATCTGCCCTCTTTCATCTTAAAACAGTTACCCCTTGTTTTATCACTGTGCTCCCTGATGAAGAGTCCCTCCCCATCTCTCCTGTAGCCCCCTTCAGGTACTGGAAGCTGCTATAAGGTCTCCCCGGAGCCTTCTCTTCTCCAGGCTGAACCACCCCCGTTCTCTCAGCCTGTCCTCATAGGGGAGGCGCTCCAGCCCTCTGATCATCTTTGTGGCCCTCTGGACTCACTCCAAATTCATAAAGATGCTTTATTTTTTAACCATCTGTGAGTCTAACAGCAAAACTATAAATTCAAATGTGGGCAGCCTTGGCTTCAATGGAAGGGCAATTAATAGGGAGTATAACTGTGTTTTCACTTCCAGAAAGGAGGGCTGGTTCTGAGTTCCTAGTGCCTGAGGGTAACATAGACACAGTGCTTTGCAGATTGGTATTTCTGAGGACATTTTTGACAGGATGTCAAGCTAGTTGTGAAAAGGAGAAGTAAATGCTGTATGTGGACCACCCTGTGCTGTTGGGAATGTGCCCTTGGCTGGGGGCTTCAGTGGCCAAATACTGTGAACACTGCAGCCATGAAGCAGGTACCTTGTGCACTGACTTGCTGTAGACTTAATACTGTCCATAGAGGAAGAACAAGTTGGTTGCCTTGAAAGTAGTTTTGGTTACTGAGTATTAAAGAACTGAAAAGAGGCCAGGAGAGCCAAGACAGTGCATTTGAATCAGGAGCTGCTGATCTGCAAACCAAGGCCTGCAGGACACATTTCCCCAGTACACCTATAACCACAGATGCGATAGGTCTCTTGGGATTCACTGCAGGGCAGGATGCTGGCTCAGCTGTTTAGGCCTGGGCTATGAGCAGCTGGCTTCAATTCAGTCATGAGAGAAAGATATCTTTGAGAGCCATAAGGGACAATAGCAACTGTGATGCACAAAACTGTAGGCAGTAAAATGTTGCTTTTAGCAATACTTAATATTTTTTTTTTCCCAAGTAGTTACCTAAGCACTTTCCTGGATGGAGTGAAGAATAGATTCCTCTTCCTAAAGTTAGTTAGTTTATCCTTTTTAGAAATGTGATTTTTTTTTTTGTCTTTGTATCTTGCTCCCTCCATACAGTCTTCTGACTGCTTTTTGGTTCATCTAAGCTAGTATTGCTGGGAGATCCCCGCATACCCAAACCTAAATTTGCCTTGAAATTGACCTTGCAGCACATCACCCCTTCAGTCCACCCATTGCCATATTAGTCCCAAATATTCACTTGAATGCCATTTGAGACAATAACACAAGAGAAGCCAGATGAAAGTTTCCAGGTTTGAGTTACAGTAAATTAGAAAAAAATATATAAAACATGCGCAAAATAGGAAAGGGAAAAGGTAGGAAGCAATAGTAAAGTTCATTTCACTCAGCTGTCAGAAGCAGGGCAGGATGGTGCAGAGCTGGTGTCAGACTGCGCTGAAAAGAACTTAGCTCTACTGCATCACTTGTGCGGAGAAAGAAATCGTTGTTTACTTGTATAAACTAGGTACACACTAGTCTCAACTGAATCCGTAACATAAAACATCTGCAGTGAAAGAGGGGTGGCTGTTTGCTGTCAAAAACTTTCCTGCAACTGTGTAGGCACTGCGGGGAAAAGCCATCAAGTCAAGCTGTTTTTGAAAAGAATAGAAAAGGGCATTGTGGAATCTGTGAGTTTTGTCAATTGAACTGAGAGACAGATTCACTGTGTTAATTCTCTAGTAACTCACCATTGGCTAAAGATGATGTATTAAATAATCAGTGTCACTGATATGTTCAGCAGCACAGGCAATTTTCTGTTGGTCGCTGCTGGGAGAACTTCTTTTTGCTGCTGGAGAGTTGAGGTCCTGGCATGAAAGAGTTCAGTTCTGCAGTGCTCTAGCTCCCCAAATGATGCTTTTACTTTGTGCACTGTGGTGGTTGAGTCACAACAAAAAGCAGCATTCCCTTATGTTGCTTTGACGTGCACTGTTCAAGGTTTGAGATCAGTTAAAGCATCAGGTACATATTTGTCTTTGTTCCCTCATTATTCCTTTGCTATTTTTGATTTGCTGTGCAAAATGTTCTGAAGTAGAGGGTTTTTTTAACACAACGTTGCTTTGCAGTTAAACACTTGAAATGTTCCTATCTTAACGATGGAGCAATTTTATTTATTTATTGCATTCCCACTGCTGTTTTGGCTATTCAGGGCTTTAAAGATGCTTTAACGTTGTTTCACAGAGCTCACTTGGAGGCCAGTGCAGAGAAATGGAACAGATTGCTGACATCCCTGGAAGAGTTAATCAAATGGCTGAATGCGAAAGATGAAGAACTAAAAAAGCAAATGCCCATTGGAGGGGATGTTCCAACCTTACAGCAACAGTATGACCACTGCAAAGTAAGTTGCTTAAGTTTTATAGATAAATATGCTACTGTGAATAATAGAATGAAGTAAATTTGAGTACCGGAGAAAAGATGAACACTTCCTAGTGACTAGTTTCTAGAAAAAAGCTCTAGTCTCCACCCCTTTTGTTTCCCCAACTTGCCCAGTAAAATACAGCTGAGATACTCTTTATAAGATTTCATCTAAAGGATTTCTGATATGTATGTTCAGTCTAATCACTTTTTTTTAATGTTTCCTGATCTTGAATTCCCACCAGGTTAAACTGCTATTTTACTATAAAGTTAAGGAAGGTGTACAAAAGTAAGAACTGAATAAGAATTGTGAAAGCAGTGTTGAATGTAAATTCAATAAAATTGTGTAAGTGGCTTTCTACATGTTACTAAATTGACCAGTAGTAGCAGCCCCCTGCCCCATGCAGATTTATACTACAAAGATGACTCAAAACTGGTTTTGAGAACTAACGCTTACCTATAGCTTGTACTGTTGTATTCCAGCTCTCTGGTTTCACTAGTTCTGTTCTGGTTTTGTACACAATAGGGTATTTATTCTGAAGTATTTTTTGACAATAAAAACATCTTTCACGTCTACAACGTATCTTCGTTCATGTAGAATGTAGAGTCCATCTCACCAACTCTGATCAGTAATCGAGTTAGGATGTATTTACCATTGGACAAATTAATTCTAGTAAAGCTGGTTCCATCATACCATTGTGTTTGTTGTTCTGTGTAAAGAGGGAAAGA
>NW_010104787.1:942-4048 GCF_000699245.1 Pterocles gutturalis | reverse complement strand
AAATGCAGCTTTCTGTAGCTAATTGCGTATCAACTATGTACCCCTCTGTCAGCTCAACACTGATGTCTTGTGGTGTTTAGTGAGGGCAAAAATTGAATCTGGGAAACCAGTAATACAGAAATAGTCACTTAAAATACTGTGAGAAACTACAGGAAGAAGTAGCCTGGTATGAGCAGAACTTTTGAGACTTAACTCCAAAACAGAAGAGCTTAAGGAAATTGGCATAATTTTCTCCTTAATTTAGTCTTTTAAAGTGAAGTTATTAACGTAGACTCAGCATCTTTGTTTCTTCCTGTTCTTAGCCACTTAAATCATCCCTTTGTAGGCCCATCTGCTGTCAATGTTTTATAATGATCAAATGGTGGATTACTAGTGTCAGAGAGCAATAGAAGGCTGGAACAGATGTCAATATGTTTTGAAGGAGGTCGGTAGGAAGTGATAGACCTCTACAGGTCATTTTCTAAGGTCTTGTTTGTGTCTTATGCTAGATTATAGTACATGCATGACAATAACAAATAATACTGCTAGTGTGTCTCATCTGAAGATGTCAAATCAATTTATAAAAAAGGTAGTTTTTAGATATCATTCTAAAGTACAAAAATTTAGGAGCAATGATAGTGGGTGGCTCAGTAGTGAACTACAGCAGTGTGAAGGAGAGAACGCTCTTGGGTTGTTTAATCCTTGCCCTTATGTTTAAAGAATAACTGATTTTTTTTATGTGTTGAGGTTAAGACTCTAATACGTGCATTCAGGAGGTTTTAGAGGTTATGCTTTCATTTTTCAAAAAGGGAATATTCTTGCAATGTCACTGTGAGTATTGCATATGGATGTCCCAGTCCAGTATTTAATACGTGCTGTATTAATGGTCTGCAGCAGCACTCTGTGCATCACTTTGTTTTTTGTACACTTACACAAGCAAGAGCACAGTATGCAATTGTGGATATTTCTTTGATGAGTGGATGATCATTTTCTAACAGTTATTTTGGTAGCAACCAACAGATTCCCATATATCGTGTGCTGATACTGTGCCATACCCAACATGAATTGTTAGCACGTGGCATTTAACTTTCTATTGAACTATTAATTGTTAGACATGACCAGAGGAGGGGAGCTGGACCACAGCTGTCCGTTGGTTTGATTCTCTGTGGCAGTGCTTCACTGCTGTTTCTTAGCAGGAACCGTTTGTTCCTCGCTGAAGATGCAGTTTACTAATAAACTACATTAAGCTGAAAAGTTGTGTTTTTTCAGTTAGAAAGAGAAAACTGGAGAAAAAACCCAAACCAAAACTCATTTGAGGTCCTTCTGCTTCCTTGGCATAGTTAAGTGATTTTTCAGTGTGGTTAGGATGTTGGATAAAGATGCCCTTGTTTGGGGAACACGTAAGTTTTATGCCTGTGATTTTTTATTTTTTTTAACTTTTCAAAAACTTATGCCAAATTCTTCCTTTTAGCAGATGCTTCGTAAAATAACTTTGTGATTCCACACGGTCAGTCACTCTGTGCCTTTTAGGGGAGTCACTGGCTGGTGTCACTTTCCTTGCATTTGAGGTGCTCCTTTCAGAATGTGTATCCTGTGTTAAGCTGGAAGTTTTCAGTGGAGATTTGAGGTGCAACTCTATCAGATAAATATTGCCAAGATATTACTTGATTTTCCTCACTCTCGAGGGTATTCCCTTTATTCCACCTCTCATCACTGGCTATGCTGGTACTTCTTTAAATCTTTGTCCACACTTCAAATGTTAAACCTGCTAAGCATTTCATTTTATTTGTAAGATTTACTTTTAATCAACTGCTTTTCTATGATGCATTGTTGAGCTCCTGCAGCACCATGTCAGCTGGCCTTGAAAAGGTTCTCCCCAGGCCTCCCTGTGCAAGGGCTAGGTGCCTCTGCTCTCCTCTTTAGTTTCACATCTGAGCATTGCTTTGAAGTTATCCTTGTGCAAATTGAGCCATCCAGTACCTCACTTTATCTCCATGTCTCTGTGATGGCTTTGCCCTTATTTCCAGCTTGCTCACCTGACCTTGTCCTTGCTGGTACTTCAATATGTAAGTGGTGAAATGGTGGCTCAGCTCTCCAAGATGTGTGCCTGTGATAGTCTCATCTCATGCCCTTTATCTCTCTCTGTCCTCAATCCTTCTTGCTTTAGCATTGTTTTTTGCCTCTAGTTATTCAATAAACATTCTCCTTATTAACCTACTTTTTTTCCCCTCAGATATGTGAAGTGGTGACTTGTTTGCCTCAGCTTAACAGCACTAGTTTCATTGCCCTTTCCCTCTCTTAGTATCCTCCCCCACTCAGTGCCTGGCTTCGGCAGTGCTACATAAATAAGTACGGTATTATGTGATAGTTGGGTTACCTCACATTGCTTGTGTGCTACTGAGGTCTGTTTGGACAGGAGGAAATAAATGGTTTGCAGTTTGATTTTTAAACTTGTCTTTGTTTCAAACTAATACTGTAGTAGTCTTATCACACACTAAATGCTAAGTGCAGTCAAGCAATGAGCACATCCTGTCTGGGTGCTGAGTTGTGCTCTGTGTTTTGCAGGGGACAGGGCAAGAGGAAGCTTAAGTAAGGGAGCATGAATTTCCTATTTTAATTGTTCTCAAAATTTCTTTGTCTTTGAGAGTGGGTTGTGGTGGCAGTCCCAAGAATGCTGGAAAATTCATAAATGCTTCAGGTCACTGAAAGGAAGTTTAAAAGCACCTGAGTTAAAAAGTCATCAGTGTGAAGTGTGCCTATAGCTGAGTATGCAGTCATACACCTGAAGGGTAGAAAACTCATCTGCAAAAGTACTGACACAGGGAATCGTTTATAGGGAAAAGAAAGTGAAGGCAGCTGCCTTTTCAGAGTTCATTGCCAGTGGTTTTTTTCCATAATTTCAGCTTTTCACTGTTGCTTGTCCTTACTAGCTCAGGTTTTCCCTTTCCTTCTGTTCTTTCTCAGTCTTCCTTATGAATATTCATTTAGGATTCTAAAGTATGGGATGCAAATTTTGATCAGCTGCATAACCATGCAAACACCCCCCCACCCCAAACCAAGAATAAAAACTCATATCACCACCCCCCAACCCCCGGTCCTAAAAGACTACCCTTATGTGGGTATCCTG
>NW_010104787.1:0-928 GCF_000699245.1 Pterocles gutturalis | reverse complement strand
AAAGTACCATGAAAAATCAGTGGGCTGGTTTTATGTGTATGGAAATATCTAGTCACACCTGTGTACAAGACAAGGAAACGGAGATGTTGACACCTGGTTCTCTGGAGATGGACTGAGAGCTTTGTATCTCACTTTTCCACTGGAAGAGTTCCTGACGGTAGCTTTTTGAAAGTGTACGTTTGCTAAAGCACAAAGTGACTAAGTGGTACAAATCATTGTGGTTTAGCTTTCAGAGAGAGAACAGGACATTTCAAATTAAGCAGAAATGGGTACCCTCTCGCATAAATCTTGTTGGCATCTGTCTGCATAAATGAACAAATGTGTAGCTAATGCTAAATAATGCATGCATCTTGGATCCCAGAGATGCTTAACTTAGCTTCGTTTGAGCTCAGAATGAATTGGCAAAGGACCTGTGACTGTTTGGTAATTCTATGTCTATGGATGGGTCATTAATATTTCAGATAGTCTTCAAACTTTTGGGGGTTACTGTCTATTTCATGTTTCAGATTTGGTTTGTTAAAGTAATCAAATGCTGCAAGTTGTAAGTATTTCTTTCTGTTTTATTTAGCTATTGCTACTTTATCAAAAGTGTTAACATAGCCAACTGGAAACTGCCTTCTACTTGTTGTTATCCCTTCAGGGTGCCTGTAATACCATTGTTCTTTAACCAGCAGGAAAACTCTGTGAGGAAAAAACATTTTTCTAGCCTTAACTTCTCTGTGCTCTTTCAGTGTGCCTGCCTGACTTCAGGCAATGGGCTTATTCTTAAATTAATTCCTACTTAATTATTCTAGATTTGTTTTTCTTGGATATTTTCTATATTAAAAATATGTTTCTGTGTTAGGAATTATTAACTATAAGAATCAAAAGATGAGGGTTATTATATCAGTGCTGCCCTAGTCAATGACCTGGATGAGGGGATGGAGTG
>NW_010104786.1:731-2123 GCF_000699245.1 Pterocles gutturalis | reverse complement strand
TGGTGGGGCGGGGGAGGGAGGGGGGAGCAGAAAAAGGGACACCGTGAAATATAAAGCCAGTAGCTTTGATAAGTATCTGTTGCCAAGCACAAATTTAAGGGGAAAAAGAAGTAACACTGGTTGAGTGTGTTGCCAAATTATCCCACTGATTGCAGGTTAGCTAGGAAGACTAGATAATGAGAAAGAAAGAGGAGGGGGAGGAGACAAGTGGTATTTCCTTCACATCATAATATGCTCTAGTCAAGCTGCAACAAGGCATAGCAGAGAGCAACACTGCAGGGTCTTTCCAAATTTTCCTCTTCTTGAAATGCAGGTATTATTTATTACATTGTTTGTCTGTAGTCCCCTTCACTTGACTATCCTGTTTCATTACATCACACAGTTTTAAAGTGAGCTATAGGAAAGGATGTCAAGGAAGTAAAGACTGAGACTTAAAGAAATACTGGTGCCCTGGACTATGTCCATCAGGATGAGTTTTTAAACCTAGTAGTGGTACATTGAAATGGGAAGGTCCTCTTTTTTGAAGTACTGGGACACAAAGGCAAAGGTTAGTTCTAGAAAGTGTCTGCCAGTACTGAGAAACAGAAAATTTATTGCTTCTTGGCCTGATTATGCAAGCAGAAGTTCTCAGAAAGAGTAACTAACTCAGGTAAAGCCTTTAAAATAGGCATTTTGATGAGTGGTCGTAACCCACACCACAGAATAGTGCCTGTTACAAGCTCCAGCCAACTGTGGAAGGTTTAACAATTTACACACCTTCCAGCTCAGCTCTAAGAAATGCAATAAATCAGTCTGATTTTTTTTCCTGTTCCAAATTGGTCTTGCACAAAATCCTTCAATGAGTCTGGTGAGATACTGCATTCTGCCCAAGGGTATTTGGACCTAATTACATGAAACTTTAGTTGCCCATGGGAGCAAGCAGGGGGGTCTATAACATATCCCATAAGCAGAGCTTAGAGTGCAAAGAAGGTGGATATGTGCATAAGGGAGGAAAGGCATACCTGGATGTGAGAGAAACCAGGGGAGTGAACGTGTGGGGAAAATGGAAAATCAGAAAAGAGGAGGAATGAGAAAAGAAAAGAGAGAAATTAATTAAAAAGGAAAAATGAAAAGAAAGAGAGAAGAAAAAAGGCAACATGAAAAGCAGTTAATAAACAATGAACAGGTAACAGGAGATCCCAACATGTTATGCATTTGTTTTGCAGCAAGATTCACTGAGTTTCCCCGAAATGTCACAGCCATTGAAGGGCAGAACGTGGAGATGTCTTGTGCTTTCCAAAGTGGCTCCACTTCAGTGTACCTCGAAATTCAGTGGTGGTTTCTGCGGGCAGCTGAGGACCAAGAGGCTGGAGCTGAAGTGACAGGCACTCAGGTACTGATCATCTGCCATGG
>NW_010104786.1:0-700 GCF_000699245.1 Pterocles gutturalis | reverse complement strand
GAAGGAGTGGAGAGGAAGGGAGGGAAAGAAAGAAAGAAAGAAAGAAAGAAAGAAAGAAAGAAGGGAACAGGGAGGGAGCAGAGGGAGGTTCTGGATCTCCCTAGGGACTTAATTTTGATCATAAATAAGAGCATAGGAACCTGCAGAGAAAAATGCCCACCTCGAGGGATGGTGCTTTTTGTGGCTGTCACTCTCAGGATGCAGCTAGGGACTTTCTCAAAACCACATGGATTTCCAAAGTCTAATTTTTTTTTTCTTCCTTTCTCTCTCATTTTCCCTTTGGAAAGCAGCTGTTGAGAGACTGCTCCTTGTGGGAATTTTTTTGTTTGCCAATGGCAAGATCCTATACGTTCCCTCCCATTTACAGGAAGAGCAGTTGCGTTGGCAGCCCTAGCTCTGCATGCAGCTGCCACAGGAGGGCACACGCTTGGAGCGGAGGGAGCAGGGGGAAACCAATGCCCCAAAGAAGGGAAAAAAAATTAAAAATCATACAACAGTGCAATTTCAGCCTTCCGACAGGGACAGAGGGGGCCGTGCCCACTTACTTACACTACCATCTTCCTGCCCTCCTCTGCTGCCACCTCCGCACCCGTCTGGGGGCTTTGCCGTACCGCAAAGCTGCCCACGACAGTCGGGCGGGTGGCGGGCCGTGGGTCCGTGGGACGATGCTCGTCTGCCACCTTTTGGGGGGGGAGGTGGA
>NW_010104785.1:0-342 GCF_000699245.1 Pterocles gutturalis | reverse complement strand
CCTGCCCCCAGCCCAGCCCCCCCCACAACAACCATCCCCGATACAGCCGTCCCCACAATAAACGTTCCCGAGACAACCGTCCCCAAAATAACCATCCCAATGCCAATGGTCCCTACGCCAACCGTTGCCACGCCAAACATCGCCGAAACAACGATCCCCACGCTAACTGTCTCCGAGACACCGGTCCAGACGCCATCTCTGAAGCAACGGTCCCATACGCAGAAGTATAGCTCACATGGGATGGAGGGCTGCGGGGTGGACACAACCATCACTGAAACAACGGTCCACACGCCACCCATCTGCATGCCAACAGGACCCGAGACAACCCTCCTAATGCAAAAA
>NW_010104784.1:0-609 GCF_000699245.1 Pterocles gutturalis | reverse complement strand
GAAGGGGAAGGGGAAGGGGCAGGAAGCGAAAAAGAAACAAACATACATTTTCAGGAGTATCCTGCCTATGCAAAATGGCTTCATTCTGAATAACTCTTTTCAAAGAACTAAAGCTATGATGGTGATTACCCTACCTGATCTATCCCAAAATGCTCTCTTTTTACAGATACCTGGAGAAGTTTATGTATCTGTACTGCCACTGATCACTATGTTTTTCAGAAAATTTATCCCCTACAGTTTTCCAAGCATCTTTCAAGTACCTCATAAGCATACTTTACATTTAACAGCTGCACAAGTCCACTGGTTGTGCAGCCAGCACTCAGACTCACAGATGATTAGATACACTGTTTGGCTGCTGTCCCTGCTCCTTTTGGGGAGGTATTTAGAGCTATTAATCGTGTGGCAATATACACTCATTCTGACATGGCAAATCTTTTTTTAAGCTTCAGTTTTCTTCATTGAAAAATGACCAAGGCTTTGTGGGAATCGTCCACTGTAGGATACATCACCCTTGACCATCTGCTTGTGCCAAATGACTTGAGTTACTACTGCTACTGTACCGCTACTGTAGCAGCAGTAGTAACTCACAGAATCACAGAATCACAGAAT
>NW_010104783.1:0-17908 GCF_000699245.1 Pterocles gutturalis | reverse complement strand
AGTAAACCGCCCCATGGTCAAAGAACCCGTTTTCACAAAGTCCATAGTGGGCTCAATTATCAACCGTCCTGGGAAGGTAAGTTACAAAAAGTGTTTAGAAGGCTATACATGCTGTTCATATTGCAAGTCTAAGGTACCAGAGTGTCTTGAGAACTACCAGCAGTTTCCACAGAGGTGAGGGACACCAACTTACATTTCTCTTACAGCAAATGCTACCTTTGATAAAATTTGCAGAAATCCAATAAGCTGTATGACTTCTTCCTCCCTTTTAAATTTGGATGAAGTTCACCCTAGTTTTCAGAATTCTAAATCCTCTATTTATCAGGTCTCAAAAATTGCTAACAAAAGAGTGCATCTTTTCAGGATAAAACCTGGTGGTTCTGAAGCTTTCGTAGAGGCCGTTCCTATTCCTGCTTTCATAAATACTGAGTTTTGCTGCCCCTTTTCTAACTTGGCCAAGACAGAAGATTGAGCTGACCAGATATTCTCCATGAATATTAGTGAAATTGCTGTATGCTTTTTTGACCACAGCACTTATATTTCCAAGAACCTGGAAACAGCTTCACAAGACTGCAATCACGTAATCAACCTTCTGGTCTATAATGTATAGAAAACACTCACATCAGGTGACAAAAGTACACATGACCACATCCTGTCAGAATTTGAGAAGAAAGCGATCCTTTCTTTTAAGAAGCATCATACAAAGTTACACTGCATCTTTTTTTACTACTGGAATGAAAAGTAGGCTTGTATTCCAGTTAACAGATATCCCCAAACATTCTGAAGGCAAAAGAGTGAGGAAATTTGCCTCTCCAAGAAAGGCAAAAGGTCCCTTAGTACCAGATTTTGGGACTGAATGTTTATATTCTTTTCCTGGAAGAATCTCCTCTGGGTTTAGACAACTTGACATCTTTAAAGAAGAGGCATTAAAGCAAATGTGAAATGGGGTGTCTCAATAGCCAGGAAAGCTGACAATCCATCCTCTGTACAGTCCAAGCAACAGCATGAAACCTAAGAAAACAATGCTCTAATTCCTGCTCCAATACATGTGCTAAACCTATCAAAGAGAGCATCAAAGCCACGCTAGACAACTCACAGCAGCATCCCTGACATTTTTTCAATACTTCTACTCAAACAGTGAACTACTCTAGCATGGATTAAGTTCTCAATTAAAAAAGGCAAAGGATCAATGCCAATGTGTATGATGTCAAATATTATTCTTTCCAGATGCTTGTCTGTAGTGTAAATTACAGGTTTGTGCATCTCCAGAAATGCAGACAGTAGTTTGTCTTCCTCAGGAAGAAGAGTATTTAGGTGGCTTAGCAAAGCTGAACCACAAGTAAAACACACTGAAAATACAAAGTTTATGACATGACCTTCCAGAATTTTCATTGAACACCGAGTGCCCTAAAACCACAGATCCCCTGAAAAACTAACATAATTTAGGAAATCTGGTCCTTTTTATGAAACCTCAGCCATCTACGCAGAGTTATGACAAATAGCCTAGACAGCTCTAGCAAGTACTGCCTTCCAAAAAGTTCTTGAATAGCCCTCTCGAGCACAGAGTACAAGTTAGAGGTCATATTGAAAACATTAAGATTCAAAGTCGCTCTTTCCATGTTTCCATGCTATATCCCAATAAATTACTGTTCTCCATTTTTCAATTTCCTTACAAATCTAACTCTATTAGAGGCACAGCATGATTCACAGCAATTTGAAACTGTCGTCACTGACCACCATATTTTGGAGGAAGGCATATAAAAAGCTGAAATGTACACAGATGTAGTTACTTTGGATTTTGTTTGTTTCCTTATGAAAAACAACACATTATTCCCTCATTTATTTTTTTTTTAGGAGTCTACTACTTTTTATCTATAAACATACTGTACTTTATATTCATATTAAAATAGCACATGAAAAATAGCAGCAAAACAATAACAGACAGCATGTCTGTTTTCTGGCTATAGGCCACCACCCCGCTGCACAAGCTGAAAACATCCAGCCTAGAGACTGCTCCCCATCAGCCCATCACTTCCCACCTCCATCCACCTGCCACCTTTGCCTGGGCAGTGGCACACTGGAGGCACCTCCTGAAAACCCAAGTTACCTGGGAGACACCATCATTTCCCACAGAAGGGGTTGCTCCTCCATCACCTGAGACACACAGGTTTCATCAGATGCAGAGGAAGAAAGGTTGAGGAGCACAGGGGAGGGAGGTTGGCCAGAAACAGGCTGCTGCCATTAAATGAACTTAAGTTGGGTAGTCAGGCTTGAGGCTAATCAGAGGAGCGCTGGGGAAGAAGGGCATTTGGGAGGAGGCTGCATGAATTAATCTGGTAACAGTCTGACCATGATCTTTTACGCTCAAAATTACTGTGCAATAAATGGTGTATTTTAACTATCTACAGCCAAATGAACTATCATACACACACAATGAATTCCTGAAATTCCCCAAAAAGTACTGGACATACTCTTTGCATGTAGTGTAAATTTCCCCTGATGTGCAGGGCCACAGGGTGCCACATTTACTTGTCGCTGGAAGAAAGTGGACAGCTTACCTGGCCTGAAAGACTTGATTATCACCAATTTAAACTATTTTTTTTAATTAGCAAAAATAGGCCTTCCAGTTGATCAACAAATTTTTTCATAGCCAAATTTCAAAGGCTTAGACACATTATGCATGGGTAGACATAACCAATCTCCTTCGCACTTCTTCCTCACAAATTCAGACAAAACCTTCTTCTATGATCAAAATGCTCTTATGTGGGTGCAGACAAGACAAAAAAACCAAATTGGCCACGTGCTCCTTGGTTTTCATGACAATCAAACCTGGCACATTTACAACCATCTCTCCTCCCACCTTTCCCCAGTTGAAAAATCATGCTGAATATACAAGCACACCAGTATGCTGCCACGCCCCCAAACAGCCACACATATTCCTAATACAAGGTTTTGGCTACAATTTCTGAAGCACTCCCTTTTGGGCCAACCTTATTCCCACTCTAGTTCCTCAAATTTCTACAAGGACAGGCAGACACCGACCAACGAGACATCTCATGAGGTCTTTTTGCCCATTGTTTCCATGTTTGCCTTAGAAAAAGATGACCTCCGGAAAGGAACTGTCTTTACTTGTTCTGTAAAGCCCAGACACATTGTTGGCACTTCAGCCTGAAAAAGTTTCTGAAAAAGTTTTTATTTGTTCCATACAGAACAGAATGCTCCCTCTAAATGATGCATTTGCTCAGCTACAGTAACAAACTCTGCCAGCTCCCTCTGCTCTCCTATTCCAAATTGCATGCAGACTCCCATGGAGGAGCTGGTGACTGGGAAGTGAACACAACTGATGTGGCTGAAGCTGCACAGGAAGCACCATGCCACCTAAACTAAAGAAAACATTCCTCCTAGAAATAATTGCCTAGTGAAATAAGAGCTGCTTCCAAAAAGCGAGGAGTAGCATTGTAATCTCTCAAGTCTCCAAAGAATTTGGAATAGAGCTTTCAAACAGATTTTTCCAGGGCTAAGGAGGCAACCTCTACTACAAATAAATGTTTTTTCTTTAAATAAATTTCAATTTATTCCTTTAATGTAAGACTAATAAAATTACTTTGCTCAGTGGAAAAAAGACCTCTCAAAATTGAAACTACTTTTTAGTTTTGGTTTGGGCCACAAAATGGGAAAGAATGATGGAAAACCAGGACAGTGCTTAGACTCATCTGTTACATGTTATTTAAACACCAAACCCACCATTCACTCACAGGACACTGGCAGATGGCCACACTTCACTGCAAAAATTTTGCTTTTAAGTTCATATCAGGGACCGTAGTATATTCATCTAAACTAAAACAATTCCCTTATTAAGAATGCCTCAGGCAACACCTTCAATCCATTTCAAAATGGTTAACAACTGTTTTCAGGAAGGGTCAATAATACTGCTTGTTACAAAGCTACAGAACGTTTTGTCGCCTCAATACCTGTAGCTGGAGACATTTTCTAAAGCAAAGAAGGCAGCGGTAGAGACACTTGTGGCGAATAACTGCTAGCAAGTTGCTTGTTTGTTTAAAAAAGATCTGCCTAATCACTTGCATATATGTTGTACTGATTTACTACTGGTTGAGCTCATTAATCTCAAGCAGCTCTGTATTTCTCCATGCCTCCTACTAAGAGAACCTCTTCCATTTGGCTATAATAGTTAAGATCATTACTTTTGAAGTAACACAGGAACAGTGATAGGAGGGAATCACACACAGCACATGAGAAATTTACTCTAACATGGAAGTGCACAATTAATAATTGTTTTACCAAGATACACAAAACATATTTAATTCTGCACCAAGAAGCACAGAGGAATCAACACATAATACTACTATCCAAAATTATAATGAATCCTAAATGCAAACATTTGAAAAACCCTTTCAAGTAAAGACCTAAGAGCATGATGTGGCTTAATGATTCTGTGATCTCAGGACACATTACAGACGTTCCAAAGGTCTCAAACAAAATTTATAAACATATCATATAGGCAAGCAACCTCATATCTAGATTACACAATGCTCAAACTAGGATACTTAAAGGCAGAACAGTTTCACTTCAGTAATAGCTTGCATTTATGCTAGCATTAGGTACAAAAGGGTGATTTTGATTATTCTCCCGGCAATTCCATAACCAGCAAGCATTTTCTTGTGCCATTTAACAAGTAACTGATTAAGCCAAATGAAATTAAAATCTGAAATTTTTTTAGTCATTTGGAGATTATTTAAAACTGCACAACACCAGAAAATACGCAGAAGTCTATTATCAGGAATTCATCTTGTCGTACTTAATAATTAGAACATGTTCCTGTATTTTTTCCCAAATGTATATTTTATTGCCTCCTAAAGCAGCAATAAGATTCTGAAAATTTAACATCAGTGAAGACATGGCCAAAAGCTGGCAAGTTAAAAGTTCTGTAATTTTTCAGGTCTTTTCCGTTATTTAAATGTTACTTTTAATAACAACAGGTATTACTTCCAAACAAAAAAGTATTTCTAGCATGATGGTAATGTTTACCATACTATTCAGAAGTACTAATTATGTTCTAATAAGAAGAAACACAGGCACCACATATTGCTGAAGAATCAATGTGAGCAATGACTCCAGCTCTCTACCAAAATACACAAGCAATACTAAGCAAGATTTGTTTACATTGTCAACCTTACTACTGTATTTTCATTATATTTTTGGCATAGCCAAACAATTTTACAATGGGAACTTCAAGAATGGTCCACTATGTAAAACAGACGCAGCTGTCTTCAAAATGATTGTCCAAACATGTAGCTTGCAGATCTAATCAGAGTGATTGATTTACCCCCCACCCCCGGAGCTATAAACTACCACCTCCACAAGTGAGAGGTGACAGGTGACCATGCTCAACACATGTAGCCTACTTCTGAAAAGTAACACAGATTAATTTGTTAGTCTTTTTAACCCTAGTTATTTACTTTTTATTTAAGCTGACTAGGAGCAGATACACTATCAGCTGCAGCCTCTTAGCATCAAGGGCAGTAACTAGTATCTCCAAGCAGCAACTTCTTAAAATACTCAAATTAAATGTCAAGAACACATCTGGTCTGTGCCTTGAGTTATACCATTTCTGTCTGCAGGAAAAAATGTCACTTGAAAAATGGAGAATTCTTTGATAGCTCTCAATTTTTATGTTTAAGTGACAAAAAATTTCAACATTGTCATTATGTGAAATGGGATCAGTAACTTCTGACAGTTGCTATCAGGATCTAGCATCAAAAGGGAAAAAAGGTTTTTTCCATTTCTTTTTAGACATGTCTTCAAATACTAAAGGCTGAAAAAAAGCTATTCTTGTCAGCTAAAGACTGTTAGATGAAAAATGAAATGATCGCTAACTAAAGGAGAGGCTCCTAAAACAATGTGGATCAAGAAAAGTTTAATAGGTATCAGTGACATTACAAGAGTAAGGACTCCTCTAGACCAGGAAAACAGAAGGAACACTGCATAAACACAGAATGGGCCTTTCTCTGGTGACTTTACCAAAAATAAATTGGGCAATTGCATGACATCTTCATAGGCAGTGGTGCAAATTTCCCTGCCATCAGCAAGTCCTCAGTGAGAATATAGCTGCTGAATATACTGAGTGTCTTTTTATGCTGTTATTTGAATAGAACTCACATAGACAATATCTGAGAATTTATGTAAAAGACTGATTGAAATGTTAAACTTACAGCTGTGGTAAATTGGGTCTAACAAAGGGATCGTTTTCTGCCCCATTCACAGCTTTATTTTTCCTCTGCTTGGGTTCAGAATTGGCAGATGGTGCCTGAGAATTATTTGTAGTTGGAGGCTTTCGCTTGGCCAGGAGTTTTCTTTGCCTTTCAATGTCTTCCCTTTGTTGATTCACCCATTCTTGCTGCCTGCAAACCCCAAAAAAAGCTTTATTAAAGTTTCATAATTTAGCATTTTTAAAAGAACTATCTTTTAAACTGATAAAGCATTAAGAAATTTTTAGAAAACTTACTTTACATGTGAATATATTTCCTAGGAAAAAGAACACCAATATTCTTCATGAGGTGGAAAAATTTTGGTAAAGTTACGGCACTATTCACTTTTGAAATATGTGGTGGGGGATCTTTTGTTTGTTTTATGATTATTTTGTTTTTGAAAGTGTTACACATGATTTCTACATTAGAAAAAGAAAAAAGAAGTATCTGAGCTGGTAGATACCTTATTTTGGACCATCAAAAGAAATCTAAGAGTCAATAGAGAGTACTTGATTTTTACAGGCCAAATACTGAATTTGATCTGATCGTTCCCAAATAAATAATCAGTTTGGTTGTATGGCAAACAATTACAGCTTTTATGTAAAGCACATACACAGATTGTTTGTAAGATTTTCTTAAAAATCTATGTCTTAGGCAATCACATAATTCTACATATTGCCCTTCAAAAACTAAAATCTTGGTGGATTAATAATTTTACCACCATCTCCGATGTTCTCCCAGAGCTCTTTTCCTTGGCCCCATCTTTGCCGAAGTACCTGTTGCAGCAGGTCTTTTCCAGGTGGCTGCTCTCCCCGATCAACTTCCATTAGACCCTATATGAGGCTGCCAGGTTTGTTACTCCTCCTTCATGACCCTGAGGAGCTGGATGCCTGAAAAAGCTGCCACAGCGATGGATGTGCAGGCAGCACCTATGTGACCAATGAGAACTTTACAGACTTCATCTGCCCCAATTATCACATGGTTAGCTGCTTGAAAAATCACTGATTTAGTTTTATGGCTCTTTCTACCAGCTGAGATGACTAAATACGTGCTGCTCATTTAGTACATTCATGCTTTTCTAAGGATAGTTAAAATCAAGTGAACCCAAACTGTCTTTCAAAGACATGTAGCCTTAGTATTCTCTCAGCTGATTAAGGGAGTTCTGTACTGTATTCTCAGTCTTCAAAAGGTGAAGCAAAATACAACATATGAAAATCTGCTCCAATCCCAGAACCTTAGTAATAAAAAAATCCACTAGAGGGAACTAACAATTACTGAGAATTTTAAGAACATAGCATTGACTAACTTCACAAGATTTTGAAATGCAAAGCCATCTGTCCACTGTTCGGTAAATGAAGCACCATGACGAACTGTTGTAAAATGCCCCAGGCGTAATCTGTCTTGCATGCTCTTCTCTCTGCTTGCCAGCTTTTCCTGTGTACTCTAAGAAAAAAAAAAAATCATATTTAGTAATACTAAAGTGTTCAGTAAGTCAGTAAACAGTTGGGGTTTTTTCCTACAACAACTTTCTACCGGAGGGATAAAAGGAGAGTTGATGAAAATATCTTTTATTATTTTACTCCATTTATTCTAATTTCTGCAGAACTCAAACATCTGCAGTTGTGAGAACTGGTACTAATGATGACTTGTGCACAAAACAAAAAATTGGAGTTTGACTCAAGTTTTCCTATAAAGTTCATTGTTCTTCATAATTAACAAAACATTTTATTTGTAAATACAGCAAAACTGATAAAGAGTATCAGCATCATACAGGCATATAATTCAGATTGTATCTGTACATGTCTATTATACTCAATGAGCCCACTTCGATATCAGGAAGAGTGCACCTACCATACTTTGCTTGGAAACTCCCTTGACAGACCATCTATGTTACGACTTGTACCAAACTGACTGAGCTCAGGAATCTCTACTTGGGAATCCACTGCAGGTAGACTAAACTGCAATCTGATATTCACTTGCAGTAATAGAAGCAGCTGCCTTTCTCAGAGCCACAAGCATGCTCAGGTGTGATAAATGTCTGAGCCTACCTAGTCTCCTTCAGCACAAGAAGAGCAAGCCCTGTGAACACCGCTGATGGATAGAAACTTCTTTAATTGTTACAAATGCTTCCTTCTTTATGGTATGGGTACACATACACACACTTCTAGACTGAAGAGGAGGCCTGCCTATGTGATATTTCCCTGAAGGGGAAATCATGCTGAACAGATCTGATGTATCTTTTCCCTGCATTGCCCTCATGCTGGAACTTAAAAAGGACTGGAGTAATTCACTCATGGCATATTAGTGAAGAAACTCTCCTTAATACTCTAATGGATCAGTTTGTGCCCTTGTATCTGACAGCATCATCTAGTGGCTGGTGTTACAGAAGAGAGTTGGCTGTTTACCTTCAATGTTTTTGTATCCTAATTTGTAATAAGCTGATTTTCTATTCACTTTTTGTTAGGTTTTTTTGTTTGTTTGTTTTGTTAAATAAGGCTATTTTGAAGAGGGAGAGAACCAAGGTATCCTTGTCTTTTGAGAAACTGGCATTAAACTTTAAATAAATTCACCTTCACACTAATATGAAAGAAATATGGTCACCTTCATGTCCTTGTTTCCATTAATTCTAAGCTAACATAGCATTTTATATCAAAAATTATCTCAGACACTTAAGTGTCTCACATGGAGATTTTACCTGTCTCCTCTCCAAAACAGAAAGTTTTTCATCCACTGTAATCTATTGTTGAAGTTTGTCCAGAAAATTTGCTACACAGAAAATTCTTATATTTTATGCTTTGCTTTATCCGAACTACTCCTGACTGGAAAACCTCCCTTAAATTAAAAAAAGTACATTTTCCACAGTTTGAAAAAGGCTCAACATTTTATTTTGCCTATTCAGGCTTATAAAAACACTTACTGACAGAGACCACGCATATGAAGTTTCAGTCTCAGAGACTAATGTGAAAAAGTTAAAAGTGAAAATGAAGGAATCATAATGGAGTTCTACAGCACCCTCACAGTTTCTATCACAAATATTTTAAAAACAGTAAACTTACCTTTTCAATTAGAAGCTTCTTGCTCATTGAAATACATTTGTTTAACCTTTCTTTGTATTTTTCAAGTAGCTTTTGTTGTTCATCTATTTGTCTTCTAAGATCACAGTTAGCCTAATAAATATATACAAAATATGAAAAGGTATATCGAAACACTATTTTTTAAATCAGCTGTCACAGAAAATAGAGGTATCTAACTTCACATGACTAAAGTAAGGAATATGCATAAACATACATAGAAGCAAAAATTTAATTTCACAGATCTATCCTGATCTGTAGAAGGATGCTTTGCTTCCTTTTTTATTTCCTTTATACTGAGCTGTATTCTGTATTACAGAGAATTCAGCAAATAAATAATATATAAAAACATTGTACTGATCACTGTTCCAGTCCTCCAGGGTTAAACTGAAAGTTTAATTTTAGCTCCGGATGCTTTATATCTGATTGCTGAAGTCATGTGAAATCCTAATGTTTTTAATTTAAAAGGAAACAAAAAATTCATAATGATAAAACTTTCAATTATCCAAGTAGGAAGTTTAACAAATTCCCTATGTTCCAATTATATTTAACTTATTACCTTAAAAAAACCCACAGAAACACAATTCTGTTTAAAACTAAATGATTTTTTTAAAAAAGTTTAGGTTTGTCTATCACATACTGTTGAACATGTTCTAAAACAGTCTACATGTACACTTTTATGATGTATGATTGCACGGGTTAATATGTATTTGTCCACATATAAACACTAACCAGACTACAACTTGTGAATACAGTTTCTTCTGCTTCATATTTAATATTTCTATATATTACCTCTACAACTCTTCCTTCAAGAACACAAGTATTAAGATTTTTTTTTTCTGAAACAGATCTTAGAGCACAGTGTAGCATAGGTTTCTTATTAAAGGTAGTTATTGCCTGTAATAATTTCTATCACAATCACCTCCACTCTGAAACAGCCAACAGTTGTCCCACTGGTAACTGCTATTCACAATTAGAACAACAAAAACCCACCTGTAACATGAAATATTATGAACATAATGAAATAATCAACTGCCTGAAAAACAGCATCAGCTTTCTTTGTGCCTTCAGAAAGTCTATAAACTTATTTAATCATTAACAAGCCACAGCAAAGAAGAAGAAAAAAAAACCCTATACACTTAATTTGATAGACAACTCAGATTTTTCAGAAAAAAATATTTACAAAAATTAAAAAATTGTTTCACCTTTTAATTTCAGTAATTCCAGGGTAATTTTTAGAAACAAGGATAATTCAAACATTTAAAATATTTGCCTCAGATTCACTGTCGTTCTGAATAAATTTCTTTACCCCATGTCTAACACTTACCCTGAGTAGGTCATCTATACGACCTTCTTTCTTTTCCAAGTCTTGATTTTTATTACTTTCTAGTGCAGCTAATTTCAGCATTGTGAGATCAGTCTAAAAAGAACATTTTGAAATATTTATCCTTTCCTTTAACAATTACAGCATTATATTTCTCGTGTCTGTTACGTAGAGAAATAAACTACTTTAAAACATTCAACAAGACCAGCACATCTTATTTTCATGTGTTTTCACAGTGTGACACAGAAGCTTCTTGAATTAAACCGCTTTCTCTCTTCATGAGGATGACTGTGAACAGTTGGGAGAAACCATTAACAGGGTTAAAAGATTTCATCACTAATTGAAAAGTTATTGCTCACAAAAAACATATAAAACAGGGCAATAATGTAAATGTCAGCTAATTACTTTAAATTTTCTGTATTTGGTCAACAGGTGAAGTAGCCTTGTTCTGACTAACTTGTGAAAGAGAAGAGATCATGTCAGAAATGGCACAGAGGATAAAAGAGTTGCTTTCAGCTTCTAAAAAGTCATGACAAAACTGTATCTTGATCATTCTGATTACCATCTTATTTTTCTTCTTTAATGTCATATTTTAAATTCAATATGACAACAGCAGCTGTCATTTCAAATACCGTCTGAAAGAGCAGCCTCTACTTCTAAGATCACACAACAGCTAAAATCTCGAGCAAAAGCCTACCAACAACATGGTCACCTAACTACTCATGAAGTGCAACACTGGAAGCAGAGCAAGTGAGAACATAAAAACAATCAGAGGAATTTAAATTATGAGCTGCCAAACTTAACAGGAAAATGCTTTGGCAGATTGTAAAAAGCAAAGATTTTGAAAGCCTGTAAGAGTTGAGAAGAAGTTGAAAGACAAATAAATAAATAAATCTATCTATCAATTTTTTCTACAGTCTGATGTGATACAGGATAGTTCTACTCAAAAATAGTTACCTGAGTAATTTTAAGAGATAACTGCTTTGGTTGCATGATAGGGTGGTCCCCAAAAGCTAATGAAGTAGGAGAAGGACTATTCTGTCGAACCTGGAATGCATGAAAACAAAGGATTTTAGACAAAACTGTAATATTCTACTACGAACATAGCCCTGTTTACAAGGCAGGAATATCATACAGAATAGAGAAATAAGGTACTTTATTACAGAATAAACTACTTGGAGCACTGCATTTAGAGCTACCACTATGCTATTATATATCACTTGCATTTTAGAAAGGATGCAATATATTATCTGAGAAAACCAAGATTGTCACTTTGGGAAACAGACTGAAAGATTTAAGACAATACAAGACTGACGTAAGGTGATGTCAGTCTTACACAGACTTATTTTTCTGATTCTAAACTTTCACAACTCAAAAATAAAATAATGAGAGTTATTTTTGGAGTGGTTATGTCCCATGGGAGAACCAGAAAGGGGAAGCCAGTGCAGATCAGAACACAAATCCTGTTTATGGAACTTCCCAAAACCCACTAGTTTGTGTGAATGAGATTGTTTTCAAGACAAATTCCACAATCTGTATTACACTTCATACTGTTAGCAAGAATAAGAGGATGACTGAAGCTGAAAGTACACGGAATAAAAGCTGAGGTCTACCAGAAGAGAAAACAAATCCTTTCTGTAACTGTCAGAATCCGTTTGGCCATTTAGAATCACATGTGGGTATACTTAACACTGAAATTGTGCATATGAAGAGGAAAAAAAATTAATTAGCATGACCAACAAAGAGAATTTTAAAAGGATACAGGCAAATTACGTGTCAATTATTTAAAAACTTATTATTTATCAAAAACCGAGCTTTTAAAGTCTCGAGTTAGGGGTTCAGTTTCCTCATAAGTAACAGGAATGCTTCCCTTTTTTGTGTGAGGCTTGGGAATAGATGCAAATAGAACATTTTAACATTTATTCTACATTTGACATAATTACTTTGTATTTAAAAATTATGTTTTAGAAAAAAAGTCCCAGTGTTAACAGAAAATTTTAGTTTTACACTTTTTGGGGTGGTGTGGTTTTTTTGTTGTTGTTGTTGTTTTTCTTGGTTTTGTTTTTTGTTTTTTTTGTTTCCTGTTGAAAGAATTAACTCCTTCCCGGGATTCCTTCCTTTGAAAACTCTTCCTTTGAATATAGAGTCTTTTCAATTATGCTACTTTTAGACTATGTGAGTATCTCTGGTAGTTATGAAGTTCACAAACTTACAGAAGAAGGAGCGGAATGTGAATTCTGAGGAGATCGGATTGCAGGAGGTACACCTCGCACTGGACTAGAGCCGTTTCCACCTTGGTACTGTAGAGAAGATACAGCCCTCCAATTAGTCAATCTTCTTATCAAAATATGTTATACATCTACCAAATGACACAGCTCATCTGTACACGGAATTTGTAAATCAGATTGTATTACTTTCATTAGTGTAGTTTTTGGCCACTTAAAGAAAAGCATGAAAAATCTTTCTTGTATTTTAGCTCAGGCTCCATCTCTACTTCAAGGTTTAATACTCAGAAACTTACATAAAGAAAAAAAAAAGTATCCTCTCAAGAGGCCTGTCCATTACAAACAAAAATTCTGTAACATCAAAAAGAAGCCAAAAGTAATTTTAAAGCTAAAGTAAATTGTACAAACACACAAAAACCTTACCTCAAAATAGTCACTAATTTTGTGACCACGTCCCCCAATATTCTTTCCTGAAATAAACACATTAATACATTAGAATTTATTAAATAAATTGCTTATAGATCTTACATTTTTACCTATACAGCAATTATAGCAAAGCCTTACCACTTGTTAATCCATTTTCTTTGATGTACTAATGATGTGGTCTCCCTATGTAATTAAGGGATTGGCCACAACAAAGAGATTTGCATATTCCATTCATTGAGAAATCAGAAGTAACGTGACACTTCAATTCCTAAACCATATTACTTCAGATTTAGCACTAAGCCTAGACTACTTCTAGATAGCAGGAAACTCATCTCTAATCCTACAGATCAAACTTTTAGCTCTAAGTCCCTCCCCTTTTCAAGCACCAAAGTTCACCCACTTCCAAAATATCAAATTAATGAAGTCCATTAACATCCTATGCTCCAGGTGAGTCACTGTGCCCAAATGTTCAGCCCAAGGATTTCCCTAATACCAATAACAGTGTGGGCATGGAGGATGACAAGTATTTGCATTCCTCCCAACTTGATTATGAATCAGCTAACTCACAGGGTTAACTCGGGAGATAAATAGAACAAGACAGTAGAATTTATTTTATCTTAATCAGTATTGAGACTTCAGGAGTACTAGTGTGAATCAATCCATCTTCAGTGTGAGGACCTGACCCATATGTGGCATTCCAGAGATTGCACCAACACCTGACCCAATGGCATGAATGCTTTCTTCTATTCGGCCCTAAAATGACTGACAAATCTTAAGACTGTATTTGTCTCTTGCACAAGTCAGATTACCTGTTAGGAAATCTTGAAAACTGACCACTGTTCAAAGCTTTTTTTCTTTATAGAAAGAATTTTTTTCACAATAAATTGGAAGATCATTACCTGTAGGTCCAAAAATGTAATTTTGGACATTTCAGCAAAGATTTTCACACTTTTCTATTACTTTAACCCTAAAGAATTCTTTCTAGTCCAATATGCCTCTATATTGGCACTGCTGCATAACTTTGTGTCACTAAGAAATACCAAGAAGAAACAGAAACATTTGGCAGCCCTTTTTGTGTAAGGACTTTTAACAGAAATATTTACATTAAATAATTCAAAGACCTACAGCAGCACACAGCTAACTCCTCCAGCAGTTACCCAGTTAATGTACATATCCCTGCTACTGCCTTCTAGCCAGTTCTTTACCTACCCTACAATTCTGCTAGCGATTTCTGTCTTTATGCTTAATTCTCATGTATCGCTTTATCAAATTAAAATTTCCTTTCATCCAGATAAATGAGACAGACTGCATTCCTTTTCAGTATAGAAAAATCTATGCTATGTCATGTTACAGAACTCTGCATCAAAGAAACACATCAAATTATTTTGGTACAGACAATTATGAATAGATTTATACTGATTTTATCCCACTTGCCAAGTATCTCCATATTCTAAAAAAACTTCTTCAACATTTATGGATTATTTTGCATACTACAAAGCCAAAATCCTACATATGCAATACACAAGAGATTAATCTCTTGTTCCTTTTTTCAGTATGACAGCAGTATTCGCTGTGCTTCAACTGTACTGTACCACTCCAAAATGCTGCAGTTTCCTAGGCCAGTTCCTTGAGAACACTACAGCGGAAACTATTCAGTTTCACTGCTGCTGACGGTAAAATAGTAATTATAAGACATTATAATCATGTTGTCTATGCCAAAAAAGCTCCTAAAATTTCTAACATCTCTAATTTCAACTCTCGTAGCAGGGAGGATAGGCTACTAGAGCAACGGACACAGGAAATGTCATTCAAGTTTTTTGAATAAAGCAGGTCTCTATGAAGCAACATTTACAAAAAAATTAATTTTAGCCAAACTACATAATTCTTCTACCGATAGCATGTTAGGTTAATAGGTTAAATTTACACCATTTCTCCCCCAAAACTCACAGTAGGGAGAGGAACAACAAAAAACCAAAAACTATCCTTTGTAAATATTAAATTGGAAACTGGTCTCATCCCTACTTCCTCATCCCTCTAGAAAACTACACTGTACAATAATCCACAGAAAAGGAAGAATAAAATTCAACTTTTAAATATACCTGAAAAACAAGAAATCAGATACTATAAACTGTAATCCCTTTTCCCCCTTACCTACTGAAAAGAAATACAAACCACAAAGGTATTTTGCACGAGAAGAGCTGCTACAACTCTTAAGAAGGATACAGAGTTGTATCATAGCTGCAAGTTACACACACAGTAGCACACAATTCTTATGGGCAATTACTAGCCCAGTTAAAGTTTTACTTGCCCATCCCTTCCAGTGACAAATGCAGCAGCGGGGGGAAGGATACATAATTTACCATGCAGAACCCCACACCTGTCTTATGCAAGGAAAAATACAGAATTTGTAAGGCTAACAGTCAAAACTTTGTGCATTATAATTTGATTAAATACATGTAATAATTACCTATTTAATTTACATTTTAGTTTACCTTGGCTGCTTTCACTCTGAGTGTCTGCTTTTCTTTTTCTTCCTCTGGAAGGTTCTGACTGTTTCTTCTCTGGAGTCTACAAACAACAAAAAGAACATGATCGAACAGCATCTCTATTTATTTATATTACTGCCATATTATTGTGAAAGAAATTTAAATGCTCATTCATAAAACATGATTTCAGAATTCAGCAAAGATGTAGTTTCAGATCATAGCTGAAGTAGATAATATGATCCTTGGTCAATGAGAGAAATACAAGCTAGAAAATATATTGAAGAAAGTGAAAAATAGTTCTTAAATAATTTCCCAAAAGGCAATTCTACATATTGTTAAGCAATTATACCTTTTCATCCATTCTGGGGTTTATGAACACCCAATTTGATTTAACCTATGGCTACACTTTACCAAGATCTTTGTATTATAATTGCGGGTGGTTTAAAGCTTAATACTTAGTGAAATAAGCTGATTCTTGATGGTGTTTTTTCTACACATTGCCACAGTATAAACACAAAGTTCTAGTGCTTCACCAACCACAAACCAACAATGTTACGCATTTTCCAAAGTGCAGAAGTAATCTCCAAACTAACATAAACCGTAGATTTCTAGAATCTGCAGAGAAGAGAGGGAGAGGGAGAAAAAAGAGCAATTGCTCAAAATTTGAATATCTATGCACTTGGAAAGTGTCATCATCCCCTCCCCATTTATGTGTATCTCAAGGAAGTAAAAGAAAAACATCAATTATAAGTGAAAAAAAATACAGATCTCTTAAAAAAATTTATTCCAGAAATATTACATATAGTTGCCTAGAAACTACAATCAGCCTATACAACACGGATAACAAGAAAGGGCTGTGATCAGAAGCATCTCTAAATTATATTTGCTCTCCCTTGATCTGAGGATTCAAACCAGTTAGTCTCCCCAGTAGAAGTTAAATCCTACAAGCTGCTTTGATTCAAGGAAAAGATACTGCAGCTGTGTGTGTATTCAGCCTCCAAGCAACCTCACACCAGTAACTGGAGAAAGCATAGAAGCCATTACATGAACTAAAACAATCAAGAAATCAATAGTCCCTAATATCTTGGACAACTTTCACATCAGTGATAAAATGCTTCATTTTTTAAATTACACCATCATTTTATCATTTCACTGGATTTGTCACTTAGTGCTCCAAGTATTCTTTCTCAATGCAGCAAATGATATCTCAAAATTCAAATTTCAACCCATCACTAAAAGCATTTCAACCATGTTTCAGCTCCAAAATCTTCATGTGGATATCTTCAAATATATATTTACTACAAATATCCTAAAACATTTATTTTGGCAAAGAACCACTTTAAGTCGCCTGTGATCTATAGAAAATTATCAGTCTACAAAAGAACAGTCAGGACGAGAAATGTCTTCCTTACCTACACCATGTATTTTTTAGAAGTTTTAGCTCTGTGGCTAGCTTCACAAGAACACCTTTGGAAGTTTTACAGTTTTAACTGTTGTATTATTAAGCTAAAATGAAGTTCAAATTTCATACATTTTATTTTAAATAAACTACTCCAACCAAAATCTTCATCTTTTACAGTGCTATCATACATTACAAACTATACAACACGGACTCCTGAAAATGAAGTTATCCTAAGAGTGTATGATTCTAAAAGCAGAAAGCATAGCTTAGAAATACTACTTTAATAACTCACAATTACTGCCAGGTAAATAGGCAACATTAAGCTATCTTTCCACAAAACTAAATTGACAGTATTTAACCAAGCATTTGCATGTTAGTCTTATTTTCCAGCTTTCAATTTTGCAGTTATTGTAATGTAGTCAGTTTTACCTACCGTAACAAGCAAAAAAAAAAAAAAAATTGTTTAAAAGCTAATTAATGACTAAACATTTGAGATTCCCCCCACCAAAATTAGCCTCCAACTGCAGTGACTGATGTCTTGTATTTAAAAACTGGACATTTTAAAAGGTTTATAGTTTTAAAACTGAGATGCAAATAATTCATAAAAGTCTATTTCCTTAAGCTCTTCTGATTTTTTTTAGTGTTTAATTTAACCTTCCAAACTGAACAGTATTAGCACACTAAGCTGGCAGGGCTCATCGAGAGGGC
>NW_010104782.1:0-16436 GCF_000699245.1 Pterocles gutturalis | reverse complement strand
CTGCCGCTGCTGGCTGGAGTCACCGAGGCGCCGCCCTGAGCGTCCTAAGGGAGCCAGTGTTGTGGTGGCGCTGCCAGCTGGCCCAAGGCAACATTTGACTCGAGAACTGAACTCACCGAGAAGAACCCGAGGCCAGTGGAACCTCCGCGTGTGCAACACCCCCTGCGCGGGGTGACGGGCAGAGCTGTGCGCGGCCGCGGCTGAAAGCACCGCCCCGGGAGAAAAGGACCAAAGGATTCAACAGGAAAAGGTCAGTACCGTCAGCACCTGGCATCAAACCTGTCCATGCTTATAAGAAACCGTGATTAGACCCTCAAAACTCAGCCAGCCCCTAAACTTAACCATAGAGCTGTGCATCTTCATCATGCAGTACAGGAAAGGGGAAAACGCTCTGAAACAGGAAAGGGAGCACCAGACTAAAACTGTACCTGCTCCAGTGTGTACTGGTAAGATTCCAGGATCTCTCCTGACAAACAAAGGAAGGACTTTGACAAGCCAAAGACTCAGAAACAGAAAACTGCAGGAAGAACAGCCTGGGTGAGGCAGCTTTTACATCTGTAGATGCTGTTGGTACTTAGGTTTATTAAGAGCAAATGCAGCCTTACAGGAAGGCAGAGATACTGTGCTCTGCTCTCTACACCCCATTCTCTCAAATATATCAGCCTGGCCAGAGCAGCAATTTCTGGTATATCTTCACTTTGCTACCTCCTTCCTCTCCTTGCCTATACTTCAACACCACTTGAGGATGAAACACTAGTATTCTGTTATATTTTTATCTTTTTTCTACCCTTTTAGTGAGATGTCTGTAAGTGACCTGAGATGACTTGGTCTAGGGTGCTAGAATTAGAAAGAGGATTGAAATTGCTACTTTTATTGTCTTTCCTGTGTGGAAACTGAGATCAATTTTGTTAATAGTCACACAGTTTTCATTAATGTGTTTATAGTCTTGCAGCCCGAACCAGGCAAGGGATGGACAGACCAGCTCCAGGTCAGTGGAAGTAGAGTTAAGTGAGCATCAACAACCTCCTCCTGAAAACGAATAGGGATGTACACAGAAACGACTCACACCCAGTGTACAGCCATGAGAAGTGTAAAGTGAAAAATTTATGGGAAGACCACTCTAATATGAATGTATCTGTTCACTGTGGCATAAACTCTTCCACTACGTATTATGCATGGTAGAACAGGACCGTTATTTAAAAGCCAAAGTACCTGACTCATTATGTTGTATCTATTCTATCACAGCTATCTGTCTTCCTCTGATCAAAACCACAGGTCTGTCATCTAGAGAAGAAAAATTCTGATGCTATGTACATATTTTCAATATACAAATCAATGGAGGCTTACAGTTAATACTACTATATAGCACATGGAAAAAAAGAAAATCCTAAAGATTTAAAACAGTATCAGAAAAAAATTTACTTCACTTACTTTTCAAAACTCTTCCTCTCATCTTGCTGGTGTGAGTGCACATCTGTCTCCATATTAGATACTAAAGAAACGTAGGATTGAAACCCTGGGCCAGTTTTAGACCTGCTTCTTGCAGTGTCCTGTATGAAGTTTCTGTAATATAAGTGATAATTTGTGTGAAATATTGTCATAGGTACATCTGGTTTGTCTTTCACATTTTTATTAAACAAGGAAAAATTAAATTGGTAAGGAAGACAAAATTCAAGGAGAGCTAAGATAACCAGAGGCCAATTGGTTCTCTCTAATTAGTGTTTTCACAATATGGAGAACATTAGATCTGGGCTATCAACTTCCCAAATAAAACCATTTCTAAATCTGTCTAAATCATTAAAAAAATCCACAAAGGTGGCAATGGAAACCAGTTACGTCTATAGTCTCTCATCCAATAGTCCAGAAATTAATACATTGAAACTGTGCCACTTTATTAAAAAATAAATAAAAAATCACTGTTTCTCAGTTCCAAATTAGGCTCACAAGACAGATGTAGCCTACAAACTCAGCAAGTCAACAGTGGGAAAAAGAGCAGACATGGTAAAACACAGCTTTTTGAAAGCAAGTACATTAAGTAATTGATAGCACACATGTCCAATGTGCACAAAACTTCTCAAGGATTCAAAGGGGTATGAGCATCTTCCACATTTTTATATGTAATGGCATCAAGTTTCACTGTGGGCTGCAATATCGAGGGCATGCCTTCAGCCTGGCAGATTCATTTAACATATGAGTCATTCAGTGTGGAAGCAACGTAACAGTAACATCCACAAACTAATGAATTGTGAAAGAACTATAACACTTCCCCCCTCAGGCTTCCACCTACTAAAGTGCCACAAATAAAGTTAATATCACAAAAATGATTTAGCAAGAGAGGAATTAAACACTAAATGACAGACAACTCAATTACAAGTCAATCACTTGTTTTAACTGTTTTTATTTGAAACAATACCACTCAGTATGGTCACCTTACAAAAGATCAACAGAAAAAGACACTCCAGCCTTGATTTTTGTGAGTACTGCAACTACAGATAAGATACTCTATGACAGAAACTGAAAACTAGTTTTTTCTTGATTTATATAATCCTTCAGAATTTGAGGGGGTTTAAAACTTAACAAGAGCTCACTCCTCCCTTTTTTTGCCCTTAAAAGCTGTTTTAAAATAGATCAATAAATAAGCAAACACTTGCCATGCAATGAACCAGAGTGAAAGATTAGCCTGGCAAAAAACCAGTTGTGAGCACCCTAACTTCCTCATTGCAAGTTACTATGATAGCCTACAGAATCACAGAGGTTTAAAAAAACTGCTTACAAACATATCTAATCTTATATGAATATATCTAGCATGCGTACTTCTCCAGTGCAGCTAGAAGAACCTAGTATGCCCTTACATTACAGTTGTTGATTTGTGTTTGTATTTTTGCACAGGAATGTAGCACTTTGAGGGCCAGATTTTATCTCCCACCCACCTAGCAAGTAAAAATGAAAAGCTGAGTGTTGCAGAAAGGGATATTAAATACCAAGTCACTATTAGTCATTTCCATACCAATCTAATTTCACATGAGGAGACTGCTTACATTAATCTTTCCAGGTCTAACATGTGCACTCAGGTCAAGCCTTTGGAGTCTGGCCACAGACCTCTCAGGAGTTCATCCACCAGGTATTCTCGTACTTCCTCTCCCAGTATCTTAGTGGGGATACTCTGTTTTAATCAATGCTGCCTTAGGTACCTGTTAAGTTATGGTGCACGTCTGTATCGTGGAACTGAGTACAGTGCAACTGGATTCTGTCAGCCAGGCTGGTACTCTCCCCCCAGGATACACTACAGTTTTGCTGCTCTCATCGGGTGCCCATAGGAGGTGTCTGTGTTAGCACAACAATGCGTCTCAGCTCCTTATCCTTGCCTCTCAATGCAGCTAAGGCCCCTGACAGGCACACAGTGGACCTAACGCTGTTACTAGTCTCAGACATTAACCACTGCATTTCTGACCAATGTTGTCCATCCAATTAACATCTAATTTGCTTGCAAATCAGCTCCCGAGCCACCACAGCTTTCAGCATGGCATGAGAAAAATAAAAGTTCTTGAAGTGTGTCAATACTGTAATTTCACTGGAAGTAGCATGCTGCTGGAACAGCTACCTCAGCTATGAAACTAGTTCAACAGAAGAATGCTCATTCTCTGCGCTGCTCTTTAGTCCATAGTGTATACATACCCCAGACCTCAAAATACCTTTAACAAGAAGCTTTAAGAACTGCCAGCTGTTACCAGAACAGTTCCACTGCAATACCAACCACCAGTGGGATTCAAGGAGCAGGAAAAAAAAACAGAGGCACAAATTCTTTGTGAATTTCAAAAAGTCAGTATATACACGGATAAGAACATAATTGGTTTTGGTGAAAACAAGAATTTTTGCTTAAGGAATCGTTGGCCTACGCTATTTCAAAGACGAAATTAAAAGGAACCACTTCTACTATACCGTAGTTACAGTAGAACTTCCACTGGTATATCTCCTTGCATTTTCTAATTGTGTACATTACTTACACAGTATGAAACTTCCAAAAAAGCAGTACCAGTATAATAACTTTGCATGTTGCTGTTATACTTCTTTTTAACCTATACAAAGATTAAAAGTTTCCAGCTATGATTAATTTGCCAATAATTACATAAGTGTTTCATATCTCCTGCAAAGTTGGATGCAATGCCTTTTAGAGCAGTTACATGTGTAGTGGTGAAATATGCCACCAGAGGTTAGTTATACTCTGAGTGCAAAAAAAGCTATTTTTTTAAATGACAGTTCAAAAATACTCAGTTCTAAATATTCAGAGAAATAGGCTCACAAACACTGAGCCATAAATGGCCACTGCTTCTCTAAAATAACTTACTTTTCTAAAAAGATACTTTAACTGTTTTTATATGCAAGAAGTCACTGCCAAGTAAACTAAAGTTGTACACTGCTTCAGAATTTAAAATACTGCACGATATAGAGCAATCCTCCTGCTTTTCACATTTTAGAAGATTTTTTCATCAAACAATCAGACAAATCTTCAGAGAGATACACAAACGTCTTTTACTGAGACCTGTCACGTACTGTTTAATAAATTACATGCAAATGCTTACCAGAATGCCACTGCTTTTGAAGATACCATATCCATTGTTATCCTTAAGATATCCATTACTACCATCATTAGTACCCTGCTCCCTTTGCACTCAAGCTTCAGAAGGGATTTCTCACAAGACACTTGTACCTACCAAAATGGTTTCTAGAAAGCAAACTTAAAAGCTGTAAATCATGCAAAACAAACCAACGACTTGACAACCACTGCAAATGCAGTGCAAACATAGTCAATACAAAATTAATTCCGAAATGTTCATCATATTATGCTGGACTGTAATGGAACCACAGTTATTATACTTTTAAATCACTAGTTCACCAGTAGAAAAACTGCAAGAGAAAAAGTTCCTCTTATCCTGTTAAATCTCACATATGTCATTTCATTAAGGGTAGTCATTTGCCTAGAAGCGATTTGTTATAAAAAAGCAGGATAAAGGAATATTTTTCTTAATCGTATCTAAGGTCTTCTAAGGACTAATGAAAATTGAAGTTCCATTATGCTGGACAGCGCCTAAACACAGCACAGTAAAAGGCTCCCGATTATGTAAAACCAACAGTCTAAACTGATAAGACAGCATGGGGGAAAAGTTCACACAGCATGATTGTAATAAATGTAACAGTAGTTCTATTTTGGGGGTGGCTTTTGCTTGCAAAGAAAACAGAAGGAGATACAAGTAAGGAGGGCAGATTGGGGGAAAAAAGCATATGAAGCAAGCAGGACTGAAGCAAAAGTAAAGAGGTAAAATGGATAGAAAGAGAGTAGGACAAATAGTCAATGAGCATAGGACAAAGAACAGCTAATTAAAGTTACTGAATGTTCTCTGAAAGGTCAAAGGTCCCTGGGCTTTTGGCTCTTTCTGTTCCTGCTAGTTACTCTCTGACTAGGTCCTTTCTTTACTGCTCCTAGGCTTAGAGCAGAAGGGTTATACTGATTTTCAGTCCTTTCCCCATCATGACCCCCTCCCCAGCTTTTAATATGGGCTCAAGATCTCTCTCTCACTTGTAGCTTCAAAATGGGAACATTAACTTCATAGAATGAATGCATGTGGACCATTCTTATTTGCAAGTGATTCAAGTTCTGATATTCTGACTTCAACTTTCTTAATTCTTTCTTAGGTAACACATACTGGACAAGATTCATTTACACAGCAGAAAAGCATGGCAAAACACTGATCTATAAAACAGCAATTGAAAGTTTGGTCAGAGTACGCAAACCATTGTGTTCCATACTGAGCTACAGAGAGTTAAGCTAAGATTCAGGAGGGGACAGCTGCTCTATAGGCTCTGGTGCATGTAGCCAAATGGAAATATGCTAACCGTTCACAGTAAATTGTACTTGTTCTAGTATTAACTGAAGAAATTAGGCTTATATCAGAAAGGAAGATGCATTTTTGTTGTCAAAACACTCATTGTTTGTATCCTCTAGCATAGATAGAGATAAGTCTCTGTAAAGGGATGGGGGTCTGTGGATAAGGGCAGATAAACAAGAATGGAGTAACTTTTTTTCTGGTATAAGGCCTCCAATACAAATAGTTTATACAGGCATAGCAACTGAAATACAATTAAAAACAATTTCTGGAATTGTTCTGGAATACAATTAAAAACAATTTCAGCCCTCCTAGTTGTTTCCTTCTATGTGGAAATAAGCCACCGATATATACAGTTTTATACTGATTACAGCTCTATTCACACCATGGGGAAAGACGGCTGATACTCTAATTATGCCAGTACAGATAAAGTAGCAAAATATCTGATAGAGAACTTAGTGTCTTGGATGTAGTCCATTTACCTATTGCAAGATAGCTGCAATATTCCTAGCACGGGCAAGGCTTTAGAGTACTAATTCTTAACTTAAAAAATAATCCCTCCCGTGTAATTCCCAGACATAGTCAATCTTTGAAATGTTAATGGAATTACTAGCAACAAACCAGACTTTGAATTTCTGCCAGATTCTGTCAGGAGTTCAGCTGACAAGGGTTTTCTGTGTGACACTCAGGTGTCACTATTCTTTTCACAATATTTTTAAAAATAACCTTTTTCAGCAACAACGCTGTGATAATTTTGAATCTTGGTAAAAACACTGGTTAAAAAAAAAAAAAAAAGTGTGTGTTTTGGCTTGAAAAATACACATAAAAGCAATTATTCCTCCTCAGCCAGACTACAGCTTTGGAAATTATCTCTGACTTGACAATGACAATAACAGGCAAGTAGTTATCCAGCAAAATCCCTTTAGTTCAGATGAACAATAGTAATTCTACCAGTACCTATACTTTTTTTGGTTGTTTGAAACAGCATCTGCAAATTCAGGATGCACTGTTAAAAAAAAAACAACCTTTTTGCTTCTACAGGAACAAACTTTAGGTACTTCCCCAAGTATTCCTTAGAGGAGAAAAGAGCTAAACAAACAAACAAAAAAGTTTTAACTAGTTTATTCCCCTTAGGACACTATGAATGGTATCTCCCAGACAACTGAATTGAGACATCAGAATCACCTGGTAAAAGGAGAATACATTTTCTTCCTTCCTTACAACTTGTTTTACAATAGCTTCCAAAACAGACTAAAGATAAATGCACATATGCAGGACAGAAATTCAGTAATTCATTTAAGCTTAAGTTACAATGTGCAAGTCTAGAAAATGTACCAGTTATGTTTCTGTAAAAGAGGAGAACTCTGTGAAACATGAAGGCGTGCTTTCATCTCTCTGTCTCCCCCTCCCCTGAAAATAAGACCCCTACTCCCAGAAATCTCTGGATAAACTGAAATATCTACAGTCATAGCTTGCTTATCAAAGGTGAACTGTATGTGCTTCATTAGGATTAAGAACTGTATTGACTATCACCTAGCTAGCATTCCCTTTATCAGGGAGTGTAGTGATAGGATGAGGTGTAACAGTTTTAAGCTGAGAGGGTAGATTCAGATTAGATACACAGTTTTTTTACTGTGAGGGTGGTGAGGCACTGGAACAGGTTGCCCAGGGAAGCTGTGGATGCCCCATCCCTGGAGGTGTTCAAGGCCAGGCTGGATGAGGCTTTGAGCAACCTGGTCTAGTGGAGGGTGTCCCTGCCCATGGCAGGGGGGTTGGAACTCAATGATCTTTAAGCTCCTCTCCAACCCAAACCATTCTATGATTCTAGGACATAGAAAGTACTGATAGGTATATATCAATTATATAAAAAAGTAAAATATATATTTTTAATAACTTTAATTAAATTAATTTATTAACTTTGTTCTAATTGTTCTAATTTATTAAATTTGTTCTAATCCTAGGGATGGATCTGTGTTGCAAAATGAGGCACTTAAAAGTTGGGTTTTTTGTTTGCTAGTTGGTCAGCCTCAGTAAGAACAAAAAAATTGAAAATAAAAATCAACAATACAACCCTTGTAATAGTAGCATCTTGTCATAAATAAATGGGAAGGTCATACAGAAAATCTTGTTAAACAAACATGACAGCTCTATATAGAAAGATTACCTCATTACAAATAGTTAACAGAGCACTTTAAGGACCAGCTGGTAACTGTAGTCTATAGTATATATGAATTGTAATTTCTCAGTGCTATGAAATCCTGTAACAAAGTAACTTCATCTAAAATATTTGTTACTTACAGAAAGCTATTACTTTTACATCAACTTCACTGCTCATTTTGAGACATGCAGAATTTTTTAACAATGGGCTAATTTTTCCAATTGACTCGGGAGGAAAACTGAGGAAGACTTCTTTTTTTCTGGAGATTCCAAAGCTTTTTTCCCCAAATCCCTCAGACAAGATTTTCTGTCCAATCTTCAGAGGTCCTCCTTTCTTTATGACTAAGGTGAAAATAATCTTGTATATATGTATATATATTTATATTCTGATAAATAGAACATGGCTAGGAAATTCACTCCACATAGCACTTGTCTCTGGCCCCATGTTATGCCCCTAGAGGTATAAGATTCTATTCATTACCCTTTGTCATGTGAAGGATAGTCAGATAAACAATGTTGGAAGGTGGAAACATATACGACTGATGTCTCCAGGAATCAATGGTCCAGCAGGAAGTTAGTCCACAGCAAGCTGCGATGAAAGACACTGTCTCTAAAAATGAAACAGCAGAAGCAGAAACAGGTCAGACTCTGAACTGAACACTCTCACCTGGTGTTTAGAAGCAGAAGGCTGTGCCAAGACAGACATTGGTTAAAGAATCATGGTCATATTCATTGACAAGCTAGAGTGTAAATCAATTCCGGAAGCAGTCATGGAAACAACTGATGAAACTTAGCAAAAAGATACATCTCCAACCACTGCCTTTAGTTAAACCAAAGCAGAGGGCACTTCATCCATCTACAAACTGAAACACTTTGCCCCTTAATTGAAGAGTGTCTTAACTGAACCACTTGTCCTTTTGAAGTATCTGGAGACCCAAGGCCACGTCTCTAAATAACTGCTGTATTCACAGTGTTGCATAAAATGAAATTCAAGTCACTGACTATCCCTTTCTGATGTGATGACTGAAGTCCTTATTTGATACCAAGTACAGTATTTGTATTCTGTAAGATGGTATTCCGTAATGTGGACTGTAACCCCAAAAAATGCATCCTCTTCCTAACACAGAGGATACTCCTCTGTAGTTCTTTCATTCTGGTGTGCTGCAGCCTCTACTATCTTTGGAAGAGATGTGGTACTTCAGACTAACTGTTCTGGCCATTGGGTGTTGTCAAGCCAAGCAATCAGGAAACTGTACTGCCTAACACACAATTACCCATTCCACAGCAGGATAATGAAGTTAATCTTCAAGGCACTACACAGGCTTCATCACCTGTTCTTGGTGAGGATGATGTCAGGAATGAGATATCCTTTCTTGGAAGACCCTTAAACTCCCATAGCCGGATTGCAGAGAAGGCAGAAGAGTCTCCTCTTTCAAAAATGTAACCAACTTGCTCAATATGGCAACATTAAAATGGTGGGATCCAAGAAAAGAGTATTTAAGCAGGATGTTGATGATCAGGACAACAAATTTCTGGGCCTGCTCTCAAAAGAATATCATGATGCTGGGAACCAAAACCAGCATAGTTTGTTAAGTGATATCCAGTCCTGCTATCATTGTATAGCTCACCTTTAAGCTTAACATCAGCTCTCACAGCCAATGAGCCCTCTCTCAGACATTCTTGGGTCACAAGCCCCAAGAACAAGGCAAGATGTCTCTCAGACAGGGGAGAGGAAGCTAATTGTGTTCCAAAGAGAAATGTAACAAAGATATTCCATAATACTAATACATCAATGGCACAAAAAGAGATATGTGCACAGCTTACCTATTGCTCAGATACCATGCTTCTAATTTACAGTGCTAATGGCACATACATACCCACGGTGATATGGACTGTCTTTTAAAAGATGTCACTTCTCTAAGATTGAATGTGCTATCTGATATGTGATTTTATTTTTTTTAATTATCAAGAACACAGTAGCTGTTGCTCAATTTTATCTAACTTTAGAAATTCAAGAGGTACAGAAATTTGCCACAATTGTTTAGGATACCCATCACAAAATTTACATGGATTACTGAATATTCTGGGGGGGGGGGATATCTGTATTTTTCACCACCCCGAAGAAACATGCAATTTACTACAAGCATGTGATATTTCTTTCACATACTTAAATTAAGGAACTACTATGAAAACACTTGTATTTTAATAGTTCTGTTTAAGCAATTATTTCGCAGGAATAGTTGCTTACTTTCTTAAACCAGATGATCTACTTCAGATGCATCTGTTTCTCTCACTGTCTATACTGCCTACAGTGCTGAACATAGAAAACTCTAAATATTAATAGTTCACTGAACTTAAATATTTTTTAAAAGAAATGCATGCATTTCTTTGATTTGTTGTAATATTTTTTCTTAAAATACTCAGCATTTTTATTCTTGATCTCAAAATACTGATCTTTTACAGCATCCTTCTGTCTTTGAAGAAGGCAAGGACATAACTGAAAATGGGTAAATCTTAAAAAAAAAGCCTTAATGTTTTCTCTTTCAAACACTATCATGCAGAAGAAAAACTTTTTGCTTTTTAAATAGGAACATTTCTTGTTCTTTTTCTACCAATTACAGAACTATTTTCCACCTTCCCCTGGGTCCCCCTTCCACAAAACAGAGCATGAAAGAGGACCCTAGGTGACAAACTAGGATAGATTACTGGAGATGGCCATAACAGTTCCTGTTCCCATGGCGCACCCTGTTGTGCTCCAAGTTTCCTGCCTCCACTGCTGAGGTAGCAGTACCTGCTGCACCACTGTACTTTCCAAGAGCAGAAATAGAAGTGAAGCAGCACCAGTTCTGCATGATTTTAAGGCTCTAGGTTAACGACTGCATTGGGCTGTTGCAACACAAACAACTGAGTTACCCTTTCCCTGGAGAAAGTGGGGACCAGCTGGAGCAGGAAACAAACCAAGTTAATCCCCATGATCTGAACAGAGCCCCTAACACTTATTCCAATACAGAAGCTATTGCTTCTAAATTATGCATGAATTACCAGAAGACCTCTCTGTCTTGCGAAATAGAATTTGCGATAGCTGAACTAGCTATATACTCATAGCTATATACACTACATGTTGGAAAACAAGATAAAAATGTGTCTGGGAATAGAACTCGACATTCACGTTCTGTGCCAGTAGAGAAGTCCTCTTTAGAAACAGTACTGATGAAATGTTAGATAACTATATAATGCTCAAACTATAACTAACAAATCTACTCACAAATATAGGCAGATCTATTTTAAATGTAAATTTTAAATGGAAAACATTATAGTCTAAGTTGCACACTTTGCTACTTAATTATCATAATTTAAAAAAGAAGAAACCTTTAAGTTCCTCCTCCAAATAAGTTATTTACCTGAACTGTAGCTTGGAGTCCCCAGTAGTCAGTCTGTTCTGAGATTCTCATCCCACTAAATGTCAAAGACCTAGTATTTCAAGGATGAGATTTCAAAATCACTTAGTGATGACTTAACTTTGTCTCACTGAAGATAAACCAACCTTTATTCCCACTCAGGTCAGCTCACTGATTTCAGGGAAAACATATTTAGAAAACAGAGCTAAATACTTTCCTAAATTCCATGAGATGAAAAGGAAAAACAACAAACAGAAACTGATAAAAACCATTTGAGACGACTCGATGCACCATAAATCAAGTATTTTTGTACATTTGTGTGTGCTACAAGTCATCAAAATTACCTTCAACTGCTCCCTGAAATAATGTAATGCCAAATACCATACCTTCTTACTCTTCAGATACAGGATTCTTTTTATTCTTTGAGGAAAACCCAATTTTGTACAGGTACAGAAGGTTGTGCTAGGAACAATAATAGTTCCGCTGAAAGATTCAGAAGAAAAATATACTCGCTGCTCTCAATATCCATATTACAGACATCATAAGCCCTAATGTGGAATAATACTGAACTTGTTTTACTCTTGTCCCACTTTGGCTTCTATGGTACTGTGTTCGATAAAAGTTTGACTTCATGTACAGCCAGAATCCATTCTCACCAACAGGAAAACCTAGTAAGCTTAAGAATATTGTTCTTTAAATACATTAAAATCAGATACATCAAAGCCCTTGATTTTTATAATTCTGTAGCATTTATAAAAAAGCATTTTAAAATTGGTATCTGGTGGAAACTATTCATAACATTCATACTACAAAATAAAACCAGAAAATGTAAGAAATATCTCCAGAATGAATTATCTTTTGTGACTATTTCATTGAAATGTATTTCAACTTTTAGAACTTCACTGAAGCAACAGCCTCATTTTCACTGGTGCTGTCTCCGTTTGGAGTACCCTACTAACAATTCAAAAGGTTTTTTTAACTACTTCCTGATTTTTAATTATCCGTTACATTTATAAAGCATTTATTTCAAACAATATCTTCATGTTTTCTCTAAGTCCCTCTAAGGGACTAAAGTAAGGGCTGACACTAAAAAAGTACTGTTCTTACTATGTCACTGAAGTTCATAGGCATAGGTATTATACCAAGATGACATGGATAAAAAGTTAAGCATGTGCACAATAACATGCAGAACAGGAACCGCTGTTTCTGGTCCCAAGAGATACAATAGTATTAAATGTGAAAAATCTAGTACTTTTCATTCTGTAGAATTTTTATCAAGACAAATGGTATTGTTAAGGCTTCTCAGATCATATATGCATCTATAAAGATACATTTTTATATATGCAATTGATCCAGTAATTTAGCAACAAAGCAGACTGGTATCATATAAAGGTTCTAGATTTGTGTGCACCACTGAAAAGGCTGACAAACTGTACTCTGCCTTTCTCGTAAGAAGCAATTTGGTTGTTTTTTAAATTTTTTTCCAAATTATCGCTTGTTTGCTTGCTGGTTGGAACACCAAACCCATAACCAATGAGAGAACCCCTGCAGTTCGCAATGAGAACACAGGAAAAGAAATTAAAGTACCTGTTTAAATATTCATAATTGTTTTATTATTGTATTGCCAACACTTATTGACTGTACATTGCATACAGTTCCTGTGCAGAATACAACTATAAAACTTCTGCTGTGAAGTCATAATTATGTTATAAAAATAATTGGATGTCTAGAAAAAATAAACACAACATACAAAATCAAGTCCTGATCCAGTGTTACCATGACAAGATGTAACAATACATTCCAGAAAAATATTCTTGATAAGCAGAAAATTCAAAAGCTGATTTTTTAAAATAGAAAAAATTGAAGATGTTCCAAGTTGTGAAAACTTGACCATGACTTCCTTTTTATTTCCCCTAAATGATTTGAGACTTAACTATTAACACTTACATCCAGAACAACAACTCTGGCTTAGCAAAATATTGAATTCTGAAAATAAAGACACACATAAGAAAACTCTGAAACAAAGAACTCATAGCAAAATGGAATTGTGTCATTACGATCATCATAATCTCCATCCTCAACAGCTACTCCAGAGATAAGAAATTATGCTAAAATAATTTTCTAGATGACAATTTCCCTCCACACATCTCATAAATATGCGTGCTACTGCATGTGCCTTTTTGTTTCAAGATACTTTACATGTCAAATGACCAACACAAAGACCGACAGGCTTTGACATGACACCGCATGTATGGTAATTTAAATGAACTGCCAGCCTACCAAAACCCAAATAACTATAATTTAAAAAAATAACAAAGATAAAGCTAAATATTACCTGAGCTTGACAAAGCACCTCTTAGCTGCATCAGTACTATTTCCCAAATGAAGACTCTTCCTTGCAAATAAGTGAGCTTTCTTAAGATCATTATTCTGTGGCACAAGCTCCTCCAAATGGCAGAATGAATGTATTGCCATTATTGAAATTTTTCAGATAATCTGAAGAAATTGAACTGAAAGCAAGAAATACAGCAGGGCTTTAGTTTGTATAAACTTAGTGAAAGGACTTTACTTAGCTTTGAAGAACTTGTTATTATCAATTGCATTTAAAAAACACATGGAGGAGGATATGTATATGCACTGATTGATAAGGTAAGTATAAATGACTTTTGCAATTAAATGACTTTTTGCAAAGTTCGTTTGAGCAGAAATCCCCAGGTAAATAACTTCCATTTAATGCTACGGTGGAGTACCATTTCAATAAATTTTAAGGCTGTTTCTTTTACAGTGGGCACACTACAAAGAAGTTTTCACCAGGACCTCTATAAGGATACATGTATTTTTGCAGAACATTTACTTCTAATTTTGAATTATCTTCAAGTAGTTCAAGTTATTTCTCCCACTGCGAATAATTTTCTAAATGGAAATACCAAATGACATCTAACATTATTATGCTAATATATCCAGCCCTAGAAGATTGCCCTCAAGTTCCTCACAACTTTCTCTGATTTTACAGAATGTATATAGTATTTTACTTTGGATGTTTATTTGAGGACAAGATTAATCACGTCTAAGACACATTCTAAAGGCATAATTTGATTAACATATATTTTGGTAAGCCTGCCAATTCAAACAGAGATAATCCTCCCGCTGCTTCTTCTCATCCTTGCACCACAACCTCATTTGTGCAGATATATCTGCTGGTGGAGCAAGTCATTGTACCATAGTGAGGAACTAGCTTGGGTTAAAAATTGCTGCTTGTCATAGACTCCTCTTGAAGCCAGGATCAATTTTCTAATTCAAGTCACTGCATGACGGCACAAATGACTGCTAATACAACATGACGGGAGAAATGAGGAAATGAGCACGTAGCTAACTGCAGCTACAAATGTCAGCACTTCAGAAACTACTGTTGTCACCCAAGTGTATATTACAAGGTAGATGACAGCTTTGCTGCTGAAAGCAGCATACAGTATTCTTGGACTGCTTTACTTTTCATTTCCATCTCTGCATCACAATTCACTACCCCTACAATTGCACCAAAAATCAGTGCTTGTAGGGCCACACCAAAATTGCCTGGGTTACAGAGACAGTTTCCTGCCAGAGGCCATATGCTGTAAATTATAGAACATGGGATGACCTACACATGGCACTTGAGTATATGAATGTATCCATGGGTGTGTGTGTCTCTTTTCTGATAACAACAGAAGCAACTTAGGTCATTGTTTAGACAACTAAAGACAGAAGAGATTAATGCTGTTTAATGTGCCTGGGTAGGCTATGCCTTGACCCTTTCCAACTTTTGAATCTACTACCTGTTTTCTGTCAGGTTCTGTGAAACAGTTCTGTCGGCGAGGAAGATACAAAAGTCATTTACAGTTTACTAAGAACTCAGAGATTTCAGAATTCCAAGTACTGGGAAGGCAGACAGAAAAGACCAACCCACGAGCTGCTCAAACTGAAGTAAAGGCTGCACCATAAACCCATGTTGCTAGAGAACACATACATGCATAAGAGCACACCTTATAAATACCCCAGCTGCAGCTGGTACTCTTGATTACCTCCAAGATACAACTACATAGGAAACTAGGCACTATTAGATCCTGTGCTCACAGAACTACTTGACTAGCCATTTAGTATTCAAATCTACTTACTTGGCATTAAAAGATGAGTCCTTGGTCTGCAAATTCCAGATCTGCTCCTAGTGTTCAGTTTAAAAGTATGGTATGTACAACACTCGATAGCTTCCAGTCTTCTGGCACAGCATCTCATCCTAATGAGATGCATTCTTCTTAGCAGATCAGCCACTTCATCCTTTAGAACCACTAAATAAATGAATTGCATGAGTTCTCATGACTTAGCAGTCTTTAGCACTTTATTTTAGCATTCAGTCTTTTGATTCTCTAATCTGATAATCAGATAATGTCCCATCAACATTATTTGAAAAGAATAAAATGACCACAACATCCTTTGTGGTGAAGAGTAGCATAAAGAAATCACTCTGCTCCTTCCTAGCACCTCTTATCCCTTTTAATTGCTTTCTATACTCCCTAAACATTGGAGACCTGTCACATCTTTAACACATTACTTACTATGTTACCATCCTCCTTTTATTTTCAAATAAAAGCATACAAATAACCAAGTATTTCTCTGAAATATGCTGCTACCAAGAAGATACAACAACAACTATATTCTGTTACTGTGGTTAATTCACATATTTGGAAGGGTTAAAATGTTACATAAAACATCTGGTCACATGCATGTGAAAGTGATTGGCCTTTTACAGCCAGTAATTCTGACATTTCCTCCCTTGTCATCGACTTCTTGCTTAAAAGTAAATAATTAACAATACTAATTGAGAACAGTTAAACAGGTATCAATAGGTACAAATTTTATCCAAACAGAGGAAGGAAATCCATATGAATTCCTCGCTTCTTAATGAGAAGAATCATACTACTGTTAATCAAAATACAATTTATAGAATCATGGAATCATAGAATGG
>NW_010104781.1:0-3285 GCF_000699245.1 Pterocles gutturalis | reverse complement strand
CTGCCCAGTGAAGCTGTACGGCTCCCCCGGGTCCCCTTGCCTTGTGCCCATCTCTCCGCGCGGAGCTGCCTCTGCGTTCTCGGGCCGGGCCTCGGAACCGGTAGCCGCGGTGCTGGGGCGTGTCGCGGCTTAGGTGCTGAGCATCCCCGTTCAGCTTGGGCTTGGCGGCTCCTCGGTGTTGCATAGAGAACTTAACCACCTCTTCCTAATGTTGTGTTGGTTTTACGGGTTCTTATCAGACAGAAGATGCCAGGGAGCTTGCTGGAGTGTCGGGGCCGTGCCTGCCTGGCCGGCGGGCCCGGGGCTGTGACATGGCAGCCAGGCTGCCCAGGGGCTGAGCAGAGCCCAGTGCTCCCTGTCCCTGCAGCTCGCTTGACAGCAGGCTTCTTGATAATTAAGTATATTAATAAGTTACTTATTGTTCATAAAGTTTACAAGTAACATGAAATGACCAACGTGAAGCCTCTTGGGAAGGCCTGGTGCTGCACAGCTTCCAGACTCATTCTGGAGCTTGCAATTGTCCAGGTGCCCTGAAGTGTTGTTTTTTGTTTTTTTTTTTAAATCAACTCTTTCTAGGATTAAGAAGCTTTGCTCAGTGATGTGTTGAATTAGAGAGAGTTGAATTTTATTTGCTAGCCTAATGTTTTGGCCTGTTTTCTTGTGGCTACTCTCTGATACTTCTGTGTGGTGAGTTCACGTTAACTGCTAGGAACAATGATTTTAAAAAAAATCTTACAACTGTGACTCTGTGAGATTTTATTTTCCTTGTGAAATTATTTATGGAAAGAACATTAAATCATCCTCTTTTTGAAACTTTGTGGGTATTGTAGCAGGAAGGCATGCCTTAGTCCTCTTCTGAGGAAAGCCTTCATAAGTCGTAGCTTAGAAATTAATGTCCTAATGATTTAAACTTCATGATAGCATCCAAATTCTGGAAGATTGGGCTCCTATGGAGAGTGTTGCAAGTAATTATCTTATGATGGTGAACTAAACTTGAAGATGTCTTGGGTTTCGCATCATCTCCTGTAAATATGCCATAAAGCATATCTGTGAATAGCCAAGTGTATTGCTATAAATGCATTTTGTAAACAAAAAAAGAGACAATTTGCTTAATGATCTTTTCTCCCCTGTAGAGCTTTATTTTAGTTTGCATCTTAATTAGTTTTTTGTAGAGAGAGTATTTTGCAGTTTTTTGCCACTTGGTTTGACTACAACCCAATTTAACAATAGTGACAGGAAATTATGTGTTCTGCATCTACAGCGCCATATATTTCCATGGTGCTTTGCAAAGAGGCAGGCAGGTATGTTCAGCTCCCCAAGGAGCTTGGAATTGAAGGTTTCCATTCTCTCTGTATGTAAATGACTTCATATGCTTGAATAGCCCCATTGCCTCAAGTGGACTGTTAGGTGTGAAACTGCTCATGTGTGTAAATGTTTGTGAAAGAAAGACCGAATGAAAAGGAGCTGGACAAGAGCTGAGAGGCAGGGGGTAGGTTGAGATGTCAAAAGACACTTGAACTTTCATTTGTTCTTTTTTAATAGGAGGGAGGGTCTGTGGTCATGCTTTGGCAGACCTGCACAGATACAAAATGCAAATAATCTTCCATGGTTTTCTACACTAGGCAAGAACATTAACTTGGATTTGTTGCGCATCCTGTGTGTTTTAAGGTATGAATAACAAATTGCATGCTTAATAGAAATAGAACAAGTAATGCAGAACTGTCCAGTAAAAGGACACAGTTAATACTTCTGGTTTCTGTTAAGGTGTTTTTAATTTCACACCTAATGTGCATGATCATTACACCAATTATGACATTACAATACTTTTCCAAAGATCTCAGATATAAAAGTCACCAATATAGTGGATGTTGTCCTGTATTTTCCTCGTAGGTTATTTAGAAGCTACTACATTTCACTTACAACTCATTTGTTAAGAGGCTCTTAAGTTGTTTAATTGGGCAAATGATAATGATCTTTGTGTTACTAAAGCAGTTATTTCCCATTCAGGTAAAAGGATTTAAGCTGGAGGTCAGACTTCTATTGTTAATCCTTTACGGTTGACTAAGTAGGAAGCACCTATTCATGCAACTTTATTTTTTTTCTCTGAGGTCAAACCATTAGAAGGAATGAAATGCACTGTGTGCGACTACACTGGTGAAGCCTGTCCTTTGCCTGTCCAGGGACTTCAGAGTCTCAAGAGTTGTGAAGCATCTTTGAGTGCAGTACTCAGGAGGGAAGATCCTGGGATGTCCTGTTCATTTGTCTATTTAGGATATAAATCCTTTACAGCAGGGCTTCTCTGTTGAATGGTGGAGGGCAGGGAACTTTAATTTCTAGCTAAGCCTGCACAAGTAGGAATATGTAGTTTAGTTATTTGGCAAAATTTTGTGTAACATTGAACCAGGCAATTATGAAAGCTGGAAAAATGGTCACTTGAGCAGAGACAGTCAGTGGGGTTTTTTAGACGATTTTTATTCTGGCCTGGAAAGAAATGATAGACTAGCTGATTGCTTGAGGCTCCTACTGGCCACATTTCTGACTTGATTGCACTGTGGGGTTGCAGTAGTTTCTTCGTTAGGCAACTTTGTAGGTTCTGCTGCTCAGAAAACAGTTTGTTCTAGAGGGGGTTGCTGGGCTTGTAGCAAGAAGGTCTAAAGCCAGTGATTTGCATCCCTAGCTAAAGCCTATCTTTAAATCCTGGAAGAGACACAGCAGGTTCTAATGCAGTCTGCCTCCCACCTAGTATTCTTTCCTACTTACTAACAAAACTGACCATTTTGTAAGGTTGCTGTATACTTGGAAAAGGGACACAGTGTGAAACACCACAGAAATTACAGGATGTTACACAAGGTCGGAGTCAACATAAGCCAGCGTGTGCAGAACCTGTTGGTCACAGCCGTGCTGGAGCTGTGGCTGCTTTTCACCTGTTGTGTGACTTCGGAGGAATTACAGTTGATTGTGGAGCTGTCAGAGGGGTGAGGATTTGGTCTTCAATTGTCTCTTTTGAGCAGCTCGGGTAAAGCTGGCTGTTCAGGCGGGGTGAGGGCTGGGGATGGAGCTGAGCTGTCCCCAGGCTGGTGGTGAGGCTGCGGCAGGCTGGGTTTGTGGGGCTAGCCTCATTTGGATGCTACTAGAGAAATTTGGCCACGATCTTCATCAGTTACCAGCTCACTTTCCCCACAAAGGCTCACAGCCTCTCGAATGTATAATCACACACGGTTACAGCATTTCACCGCGTTTCAGCTCTGCTGCAGTGGGTGTTTGATGTGTGCTCCGGGACAGTGT
>NW_010104780.1:0-12749 GCF_000699245.1 Pterocles gutturalis | reverse complement strand
AACCCTAACCATTCTATGATTCTATTAAATAAATCTGAAGCTCTAATTTGTTACAGTTTGTAGACAGCCCAAAATGTCTAATCTTCCCAGAAATCTAATCTAAATTCTAATATTAAATTATTCCCTTTTTTGGACACAGATTTTTAGTGAATGACAAACATGAAGGATTAACATGAAATGTGGATTTCTGAATAATTTTAAAAGGACAGTTTAATGTTTTGACAAGATTTTATTGTGAAACATTGGATTTAGAAAAGGTACAAAATGTCAACGGTCAGATGTGTGCCAGTACAGTATTTCAATAGTCTATACATGTGGACAGCTGAATAGCTTCACTGCAGAATGCGCATTTAGACATACTATCTACAAGGGGGCCGCAATATTCACAGGCTTAAAATACATAAATAACTTGAGTCAAAATGGCCATCACTGGTCAATGCTAATCAACATCTGGAAACAGGCTAAAAAGCACGATACAGTACAACAATCTCCTTTCAGATCCACATTTAAAGAACATCAGTTTATTATGTCAATAATCTACAGCTCCAGGACACTATTTTCAGGACTGGGATTCAGTTGGCTAGTTTACAACTTTAAAAAATTAATGTTAAAAATGAGATTATGGAAGAAAACCCACAGGTATTTAATTAGAACGAAACACTGTGAAGCCCCTAAAAATACTTCGGACTGGGATTTATAAAGTCAATTATTTCTAATATAGAACTTAATTTTGCTCCTTTAAAATGTCCTTACTGCAGCTTGAACAGATCATTAAGTGATTTTAATTGAAACTTTTCAATTTGCTATGCTTTTCTGTGTTTTAAAACAAATTTCAGCAAACCTGGGTCTCCATTCAACTGGAAAAAAAAAAGTATCAAAATACTAACTCTGAATTAATGAAAGTCATAAATTCGTATGTTAAAAACAGTTAATAACGTCTCCAAAGGATAGCAGCATTCTCTACCCTAGTTTAGCAAGTTTAAAGAAGAACATTTATAAACATACAAAGTTGATTTTAGGGTATAAAAATACACTTATACCATGCGAAACAAGATAGCTTTTTTAAAAAATTCTTCAGTAGTCTGTCACTGTTGGAACTTGTTTGACTGAAAAGGTGTTCGTGATTCAGTACATGGGTGGACAGCCAAGGAACTTTAGATTTTAGTTCTTTAATTAAAGGTGTCTAGCTTATATATACACAACTAAGCTTACTGAAATATAAGCAGTTACCCTGTTACAAATCAGTACCCAGCACTGAACTAAGCATTTACTTACACAAGTCTGCTTCACTTTACACTGATTCGTAACTCGCCTTCCTGAACAGAGACCTTGGCATACACTAAATTATGTTTAACAGAAATTTCTGAATATGACTGATGTCCATTAGGAGCAGAGTTAAACTTAAACTGATGTAATTTAGAATAAAAATCTACCCAAAATATTAAAACAACCCACCTTTGACACCATATCCATTCCTGTAATTAATTTCAAGACCATTAGTTTTGTCTACTCTTTTCTCATTGTTTACCTTTACTGGGGGATGAGAATCGTTCAATTTATTACGAAGAATTACCATAAATTACAACTAAGTACATTAAATCAGACAATAGGGAATAATTTTTTTTTAAACTTTGAGTGTGTATCACTAATTAAGGATGTAACATGGGCAGTACAATGTCTGCCATGGAATTAAAATTAGCGCTGTGCCAAATGGGAAAAACATATAAACAAACCACTAAACTCCAGCGTGGCAAAAAACATTTAGTTTTTTGTTGAGGAAGTGTTTGGCATGAGCAGCACTAACAAAAGTCTACACCTCACAGACACAAGCTACAAAGCTTATCTAAAGCCAATACTCACTGTCCATCAATTAGCTAGCTCTTGGTGCTGCTTCAAGCACTGCACTAGCCACTTTGATCTTTGTTTCAGATTCCTCTGTACACACATTTATATTTACATAAAACATTTATTGAACATGATTTTAAAACATAAAAACCTTATGTACAAAATACCAACATCCCTATAAATAAACAGTTGGAGAAAGGCACTTGCAAGAAAAATCTACAGTAAATCTTACAAAAACCACACTGCCTCTGTTACTGTACAATAGATAATCTTTCGGTAAATCCCTATCACAAGAATGTAAAACACTAATTACTTGTTATAACTAAGAATATAACCGTTACCGTTGTATTTACACATACATATATGCCTTTTTTTTAGTTTCACTTGAGAGCACCATAACTTCCATTCTAAATTTATCTTTTGATACAAAGTAAAAGAACAGTTGCCAGAAACCAGTGTTCAGTGTCACCGCAGATTCATAAACTTTTGGCTGACATCAGTGTAGTAGTTTAAAAGACTTGGTTGCTGCTTTGTAAAAAGTACACCTAGCTTGTTATTGCATGTTGTCCTTTTAGAGAGAGCATTGCTATGTTCTCTATGCAATTGTTTAATACTATTGCTGGCAAAAAGTTTCCAATATCAAAAAAATAAAAACATTCTTCAAGCCAGTTGAAGTATTTTATCTGAACAGTAACTAAAAAAAGCTGCATATTAATTATAAAAACTTGTAGGAAACATGCCAACTAATCTGGTGTGCAAAAATATTTCTTCTGCTACACAGGATTTTAAGGGCTTCACAGAATTACTCAAATTTACATTGAGTAGCAAACCCCGTGAATAACCACTTCCTCAAGGAGACGTTAGTATACTCCCACTTTTATCAAACTTTTTACCCTTTGACAATGCTGCAACCTGTTTGAGCAGTTCTCTGTTTTTGGCCTGCAATACAGATAAAAACAAGTTTTATGAATTACTGAAATATCCCAGATAGTAGTGTCATGCACTAATTTCCCATTGCATTTATGAAACAAATTCTCAAAACGTACATGCTGAGAATATTCAAAGAAGATAATGATCACTTTTCAAAGACTGGTATATTATTTTTGCTATGCATATTGCATCTTTAACAGAAAAGGTAACTACATTTCCTGTATTGCAAAATTTAGTACTTGAGGTATTGCACCGAGTATCTGTTCAGTCTGTGATTCGTAAGGCAGCTAATTCAGGCTTTCTTCTTGATAAAGTATGCTTTAATAAGAGACATTTAACTGTCAATTGTGTTGAGCAGTTAAATCAGATCAATAGCACACCGACAACTGATTAAGTCAGAGACCAGACAAAAAAAATCGTAACCTTTGAGAAGGCATGAGAGGTAAGCCTCTCAAAGTTAGAAAGCAACTCCCACAGTGAGTTTAATTTATATGGAGATTGTCTGTTGACTGCAGAACAGCTGTAAAATGCGTCCAAAGTTGAACGTGGTAATGATCATTCAAGTACCTGGTACTATTTCATTGCTGCAAGTTAACAGCCTGAATACGTAATTCCATCTTAGGTATTTCTCAAGTATTGATAAGTAATTACTCACCTGCAACTGTTCCACAGTTTCCTTGTGAGCTTTCTCCATACTGTTCATCTTCGTCCTCAAGTTAGACTCCTGGTACTGGAAGTCTGCCTTCAGTTCTGTCAACTGAAAAAGACAAATTCTATGAAGATTCCTTGGACTGCTACAGTATACATCTTCTAATCAGTCTGTAAAATCTTTACGGAAGCCCCAGGAATCTCAGGAAACTCTACATTTATTTACTATTGTACTATTGACAGCTCAGCACTGAAGAAGTAGCTTGAAAAGTATGTCTATTTCATACGTAGAAAACAACTGTACTGATATAACCATATTATTTGCTCAGGATTTGGTATAAAGAAGGTTAATCGTCAGAAAAAATAAAAGACTAATGATTTATAATCTTAGTTGCTCCTTCAGCTGTCAGATACTTATCACAATCTTCAGTTATGTCTCTTCAGTTATATGGTATGGTAATATATTAAAAATCTTCCATAGAAAGACAACAGAAAGACAATTGTGTCCTTTTATGCTACAATTTGTCCTAAACAGAAGTAGAAATTCCAGAGCTTCACTGCTTCTCGATCCACAACAATGGTGAATTAAACTGTATTATTAGAAACACGTAATTAAAATGACTTAAATTACGATTTAATTTCAAGTGGACGGTATACAAGTGCTGCCACTGGGTCTCTCCCAAGACAGGCAGAGATCCAGATGACATACACTAAGGCAGGTGTTTCTGAACTGTGACATATGCTTCTGTCCAAGCAGCTGAATGCTTCTTCTGGAAGCATGTGCGGCTGGGTGAACTACTAACATTTTGTTGTATATGGACCCAGAAGTTTTAGGAAACACTTTAAAAAATTGAGTTGTTCAAAGCATCCTAGATTCACCTGGCTATTTTGAACCTCTTTGGTCAATTTGGATTTATCGGGAAATGAAGCCTCTCTGCTAGCAAAGCAGCCCGCTGTAAGAAACCAAACCATACATTCCTAAAACGACTGACAAGACTGCTATTACAACCTGAGTATGGATCAAATCACACGTAGCGAAACAAGGTATTCAAAAGAACTGTCAACCAAATGGCACTAAATAAGCTGCAGGTATCTTGATACACGGATATACACCTCACTGTACACAGACTGCTGCTCAAGGTATATACTTGCAGCTCTTGTAAATTCCAGGGGATCCAGTACAAAACCACATATCACAAACTAAATATAAAAAAACCCAGTGGCAGTATTGCACCACAGTAAAGTATGCAACTAGATGAGCAAACAACACTACCTGTGAACATTCAGCAAATTGGGGTCCCTTTCTAATGATTAAGTCTCAGGACCCCATGGTAATGTCTTAGTGTCTCACTAACATTTTGTCCGGAAAATGAAACAAGGCTAGTACTGTAAACAGTAAGCACTGGTAAATGACATGGCTGAGATCTTGACTCATAACAAAAAATTATGAATGAGGATTGTCTGTAAAGCTGGTCTACTGAGTTGTTCTTGTTGCCATACGCTATACATTTCAGAGGGTTTTCTTTTGGAGCACTCCGAACTGTTCAAATGCTGTTCCAACACAAAACTTGGGACCAGATCTCAACAGCAAGCTCCCACAGGTCTGGCTCAGGCTTTTATCCCAGTACATGTCTTTACTATCTCACAGTCAAAAAAATCTGCAGTGCATTCATTTGTTGTAAACTTTTTGGCTACACAAACACTGTACGATGCGTCCAGATTTTCTCCGCGCCTCCAGCTTTTCTCTGCGCCTCCAGCAGCTGAAGAAAGTAAGCGACATTCTGAAAGTGAGTAATTCATGCCTCAAGGAGTCTTTAAGTTCCAAGAACTCCGAGGTCAAATAAATAGTTTAAGCAGTGGGGATATTAAAATTATTAGATGCTTTCCATATGGAAACAGCATAAAACAGGTTACTGCCATTGTCATGCAGAAGTAGGTGACACTTCCTGACCTAACCCTCCTTTTGTTAGCTTTGTCCAGTAGATCAAATACAAAAATAGGTTAAGTGAATTTCTTACTGTCTCTGATCTTCTGCTGGTTATAAGGGAGAGATCAGGCCCTTAATGTCTGTCCTTCGAAGAACTACCTAAAGAGAATCCACGATAGACTCTTCAGCTCTTTCACATTAACTACTTAAAAGCTTGAAACAGCAACTACTTCCAACACAAGGTGTATTATAAGAGGGATATAAATGAAGAAAAGGTTCAGTATCCTTTACACAACACATTTAAGTGCAGAAACGTAGATACTGAACCATGGTTTAAAAGTGGAAGCATTTTCCTCCCAGGATTGATGAGCCTTTCTTCACCATCAATGTTTTGATAGGCCACCATGCACCTATAATCAAAATTTTACTTGAAAATATAGTAACTGTAATTATTTTTAGTACAGTTCCATAACCTACCCAATCCTGAACAGACATTCTAGAGTCACCATTACAGTGTCTTAAAAGCATCTAACTCATGGCAGAGAAATAAGCTTTAAGAAAGTCACAGCAAAGTAGATACTTGTAGATACTTCTCTTTTCTTGTTAATCATTAGGCTGTTAGAAGGAAGAGTCAATCTCTTCTATGAGTTTCATTGCAGTCATTTGGGCCTGACTATTTTGCTTAACTTTTGTTGACTGACAGGCATCTAACCCATGCTCTTCTAGTCTTGAACGATACACAGACTTGATAACCTGCACTACACACATGCTACCAATGTTCTAAAATCAAAACACTTCATTTTCATACACTGTACTTGCAAATTGGGACACCAACTCATGATTATGGCTATAGCTGCTTTAGTTTAAAACTAAACAAAACCTATGCTAAACTCAGAATGGTTACTACTCTCAATTCTCCTCTTATCTTGTGTGCCCATCAACCCATGGGATCTTTGGCATGCCTCAGTTTAAAACAGGTAAAACCTATGCTAAACTCAGAATGGTTACTACTCTCAATTCTCCTCTTATCTTGTGTGCCCATCAACCCATGTAGGTATCTGGGATCTTTGGCATGCCTCAGTTTAAAGCAGGTAAAACATACAGACCACTGTCTGGCATTTTATCCATCAGCTGTGGCACGCAGACTGAGTAACAGTGAAACAGATGGCTAGTTTTAGATGGCTGAAGTGATATAAGATGAATTCCTCTTTGAATTAGAGCCAAGAGATATTCATGATACAAAAGTCCCAAAGTTATCTTTTAAGTGGGAAGATCTGATTAACTGCTATATAAAAAAAAGTATCAGATTTTTGTTTTATATCACCACTTTGACATTGTTGGGAGTCTACAAAACAGAAAACAAAGTTCTTATTAAGTGGGTGCAACTTTTACCTTTTTATCTTTTTCTAAAATAGTCTGATCTCTTTGCTGCAGAAGACGTTTAAGTGACATTACTTCTTCTTTCAGCTGACTTATGAGGACAAAGTTGTCAGTTCCCCCACTGTCTGCTGACTGATTTATAGAGCTACTAAAAATAAAAAACAATAGTTACTCACAACATCAATAGGAAAAAACAGTAACTTTTTTAAAAGATCAAATTGGGTAATTAATAATTCCACAAACATCCTTAAGGACTAATGCAAAAAAAGTATGTACCTGACAGAAATGGATGCAACTGGCAAATTACCTTACTAATGGCACACATTACATACACCTGCAGAAATATAATTAAGTATTAGCTTTCAGGGGGAAAAATACCCTTTGACTGAAGCAGCCACTTTTATTTCAACTGTTTGGCCAGAGACAGAATAAAGATTCAGTCTCACACATTAAGGTCCAAAAGACTTCTCTAGATACTAGGTCAGCCTAAAGCAGCAGGTTCAACCCTGCATCTAATTGACAAAACACCCATCTTAAGAAATACTGTTTTGTTGATAACTGTTGCCTTGTACATAAGCTTTATTTAATTTCACCCCTAACAGCTTAACAGCAGGAACACAGTGCCAGATTTCTGCTCATGAAGTCACTTAGTTGACTGACAGCACTCAGATGCCACCCAATAATCTCTCTGGCTGGACAATAGTTTCACCTCCCTCATCCTTCAGACTGGAGAAAAAAAAAAAGAAAAAAAAAAGAAGCAACTGGCCACAAATCAGTGCTCTATTTGGTTGAAATGGCTCAGCTTTACAAAAATGTAACTTTACCTATCTCCATTTGATGGCTTGGATTCCAGTTTGGGTTTTTTCTTTGGAGTTTCATTCTGAATAGCTGCAGAGGATTTATGGCTGAAATCAAACAAAATGTAAACCTAAAGCCTCATACTATATAACTCTCTAATATAACCATTCGGTACATGTAAAATAACTAACTCATGCTCCTAGCTGGAATGCTAGAGACTAGCCAGAAATGCAAGGAAAAATGTCCTTTAAATGAAAACTGCAAGATAAATTAAAAGGAAATTCATAAATAGCATATTTACCTCTGTTTCCATAGTCCCTGATCTTGTTCTGGACTCAGACTGCTGATTCTGAAATATGTGAAATATATTTGGTAACTGATCAAACACGCCACTATTTCTAAGTTTATGTGAATGGTATCTGTATTTGAGAAAAATCCCCCCCCTCTTTTTTTTTTTTTTAATAAAAAATGACCGATTACAAATTTTCAGTTGGACAGTCATATTTTCTGTCATTTTTGTGATCACTCTTTACCATGTTGGGATGCTATAAAAATATTTCTTAGGTAAATGTTTACACTAATGTAAGACACAAAGGGTAAACCTTTTTTCTGGCATCTCCCAAGTTTGGTGAATTTTATATTGCTAATCCTGTACTCAGCAAGACAGTCTAAAAGAGCATTCCTGGGACTCCCATACTGTAATATGAACATTGCCTAAAGTGGTGCTTATGTGATGGCGTAACAGCAACGCTAAGTTTTGGTTCTCTGAAAATAACTCCTTTTCAGGTCTAAAGATTTGTTTTCAATACTTTCAAAAGCCATTTTAACAAACACCACTGATCTAGGAATAGTAAAATGTAGAAGATCGCACTAAATGAAATAGTTCAATTAATCTGTATTTCTACCTCACTGTTTCAACTGTGTCATCTTAACAATAACTGGAATGGATAGGGAAGAGTCATATTTATTGAACCAGAAGCAATGGACCCATGGCAGCCTACAGAAAAAAAGGTGCCAAACTGGGAACATTGTGATCTGTATAGAAATATGCTTACTTTTGTAACTCTTGAGTATATTATAAGCTCTACTCTGTAGTAAAGAGCTAACTTTTTAATTTAATCCTTACTATATCTCTGCCACATGCATCAAATTAGATTTAGCTTGTTGTAACTTGATTTTCAGCAGAGATTTGAGAGAACAGGTACAGTACAATGACTCTCTGCATGACAAGAATAATTTTCTTTTTCTAATTCCTAAAAAAAACCCCTAAATCATCTTTTTTTTTTTTTTTTTTTTTTTAAGTGAAAGTATGTATGGAGTATTCCTCTCATTCACAGTATCATTCCAGCTTATTTTGCCTCTATCTTTAAGTCATACTTAGGAAATTTTCAGCCAAAATGGAAAATTATAAGAACTGGAAAAGTGAAGCTTAGAATTACAGTGTATGTCTGGGTTCAAGGTCATTACCATTGTAGCACTATCCAACACAAAAATATGTAAGGAGTTCTAAAGTTACGCTGCCGTAAGCCTACCAATGAAAATAAGAATTATGACTACTATTATACCAGCATAAGAAACAAATCTGTTCCAGGATTTATAATTACATAAACTAGTATGTACAATAAAGTTGGTATGCTGCTTATTGCATGGCCAGAGAGGGCATGCTGAGAAAAGTTGAAGAACATGGGACAAAACTGTGTGAACTGTTACCAGACTGCCAGGAACTGAACTGACAGTGTTATTTTCCTATGTCTTTATGACAGCCACTCACAAACTGCCTCTTCCAGCAGGATTTGAGTATAAAAACTAGCAAAGAGACGCAACCTGCTCTTAGACTGAGGGTGATTCCACACTCTTGCTTCTGCTTCTCCATCTAACTGCAAGTATGTGCACACATACAAGTCAGGATGAAGTAAGTCAGGGTGAGGATTCTGAGCTAAGTAGGTGTTCTGTGCCCACTGCTAATACACCTTTTAACTCATGGTAAATGCATGTAAAATATCAGTTATCACACAGCAGTTACTGCTTAGAAAGCCAAATTCAAGTGTAACCCTAAGTAATGTACTCTGTAGCCATTCTGTGGGTTTCTTTTCTAGACTTGCTACCAATTTTAACATCAACTAGTTTGATGATCCCCAATAATTTTTGCTGACCGCCTTTCATCTAAACCGTAAGAATACCAGGATTTTGACAGACCACAGAAGAACAACATTCTGCTTTTGATGCCATATTTTAAACAGCATTTCTTATGTGCTTTGATTTGATCTCACTACTAACAGAACACAGAAAAGGTACCAACAGCTACTTGAATTTTTGACATACTTACTTATGATGACCGCTGCTGTGACGATGATGATGGTGGTGATGGTGGTGGTGTTTTGAATGATGCTGGTCTTTCTCAGTAAGAGAAGAAGATGAGGAGTTAGAATGTGAAGATCCTAGGCTCTTCCTCTGTTCTTTTGTCTTCTGTAGCACTCTCTTGTAGGACAGCGTGCAGAGCCAACACAACAACTTTCCATCAACCTTTTGGGAAATAATTTATAGCAGGGTTTTTTTTTCCAAGTATACTTGCACTAGGAAGATGTACTTCAATATTTGCAAGTAAAATTTGTTTCAGTTCATCTGTTATCTCTGGGAAAAATCCAGATATCTCTTTGGTATGAAACAGCACTACCATATCTCCAAGGTACACACATTATCTTCTTTTTCCATTTCTTTTTGTCATTTAAAGTTAGGATAGAAAGCAGTCGTAGCAAATGTTGGACTTGCTCTGTCACAAGAAGTGACAAGAACTTTTTAAAAGGGACAAGTAATATTTATTTCAGACACCATGTACCCTCTCTCAACCCATTGTATCAGGCAGAATCAACATGTCCAGCCAATGTGTTACTTGTACCAAGCAGATTTTTCTGTAAAAACAGCATTATTCTTGGGTTCAGGCAAGAGGCTTTTGAGGTAATTTCCTCAGCACCCTCTGGAATGAGAAAGTAGCACTCACCAAAGCTATTTAAGAAAGTGCTGCTCAAAGCAGTCTGCCTCTCTGGTGCTGTACTTTAAGGCAAGGCAGGCAAATCAGAAGACGTAAAGTGACAAATTCAAGTTACAGACATACATAAGATCCAATGGATGGGAAAATAAAAATTTAAAAAAAAAAAAAAATCAAAGCACCAGGAACTGTTCAGCTCCTTAACCTCTGTTCCCCAGGTACAATTCTCAGCTTACGCTTAAGCTTATTTTTAAAGAGAGTGATTTAATTTAAAGTAGCTCAGTAGCTAACAATTGCAAGTTGCAAAATTTAATCCAAATATTACTGTAAAGCACAGCAACTTTAATCCAATACTAGTGAACTTAAGGTACATCCCTGTTAATCTTTCTCTTATGAAGGAGGAACATTGTTGTCAGCCTAAGCCACTACAGCTGTGGAACAAATCTTACCTTCCTTCTTCCCTCCTCTTTTCTATCGAAAGCACACTGCTGTTTGCACTGTTCACATGTCTGAGGTGGGCCGTACTTCTTCTCGGAGTTGGTGCAACGTTGACATTTTGTGCCAATAAATGCTGCAATAATGTTACAATACTGACAAGGCTTGGGCTGAAAAACAGGTAAATTGAACTGAAGTTAATACATCTACAGTTTCTGTAATGAACACAGGTATTTCAAATCATACAATGATGCTTCTAAACTACTAGGGCTTCATAAAACTGATCTTAAGGTACCTTTTTCCTATAATTTCCATCTTCAGTACTAAACTGCTCCCCTAAAATGATACTCCTTCAATGGTCAAAAACAGTCTGGACTTTGCATGAAAACGCAGCTACATACTCAATGAAAGAAACACACACAGTGTGACACAAACGTAGAGCTGTCTGAGACGTACCTCTGTCCCTGCCTCTTCTTAAGTTTTTTTTAATACTATGACATTTCCTCTCTGTTTTACTACATTACTAAAGAAATTACTTTTAAAACTTTAGAAAAGTAATCAAGTCATTTTTTAGACTTGAAGTTCTGAAAACATCCCTCTCCCTTGCACTAAGGAATTTGATAACCCCACAAGCTCCAAGATTAGTATCCTGATACCTGCAATTCCTCAGGAAACTTAAAAAAACCCAGAAAAAACAAACAACTTCAGATACCATCAAGTTAGGTCACCAACTTCTATATCATACACTCAACTAGAAATTTTCCACTGCTGGAAAATAAAACTGGTGTCAGTTTGCATAGGTTAGACATGGCTGGTTATCTTCAATGCAGTTCCTTTTTTTGACGAACTACTACTCATAAAAAACATTGTTGAATCTGTCTTGCACTTCATTTCACTACATATTAAGCTTTTGAAAGAACATCCTTTGTTCAGTGTACATTTACATTCACAAGGTGCCTGCCTACATACCAGCAGCTGTTATGTTTCTCAAATAAGCTGAATTTAATCTAATATGGTTTGTGCCAAGCATATAGAAGTTACCCACTTTTGGTTCACAGCAAGGTTACCTTGATACCTTCTATAAGCTAGTATCGGCAGGGCGCTCAGTGTGTGTATTCACATATTAAAAAAATAATTTCTCTAACAGAACTGAAGCTGAAATTCAAGATGAGAAAATGCAAAGTAACACGCATACAGACAATACTCATATTTTCTACTTAATAGCTTAACGTGATTAACATGCATTTTAAAATTTTATGATTTACATAATAGAAAGTATGTGGTATTATTAGATTTTCACATTTACCACTCATTAAAAACACAAACAGCTCACGGTCTTTCTGCCATCAAGTGTGTGTTTATGAGAATATGCAAAAAATTACTTCACATGCATAAACTGAAATAACATTACTTTTACTATGAATAGCTAGATTACATTTATTCGTAACTGTTAAGCTACTTAGAATCACAATGGATTTCAATTTAAAAAAGAAACTGTAAGGCATGAAAAAAATCAAGAAAAAACGGAAAGGAAAAAAAAAAACAAAGCCCTGCCATAATTTCCATCTTTATGAAAGGTAATATTTATTTTTTTTTCCCTAAAAGAAAATAAGAAGTTTAGTTGCAAGAGAACTTTTTTTCATTTAAAACGTGAATGAACTTAAACTTCAACATTCAGAACTAAGAGCCCACTCACCGTTCCAAACTGCTTCACGTTTTGGGCACACTTCTTGCATATCGTATTCGTTTTGCTAAAGATAAAATCGCATAACGTTGAATTCAGCCACAAACACACCCCCT
>NW_010104779.1:0-27173 GCF_000699245.1 Pterocles gutturalis | reverse complement strand
TTCCCTTTACCCCTTTAATTTTCTCCCCCGTTCCCTCGGGCAGGGAAGCATGAGTGAATGGCTGTGTGGCATTTGCTGCTGGGTGCTTTAAACCATGACAATTTCTGAGGAGACTGCCAAGTTGAGAGAGCTGAGAAAATGTCTACAGAGTAGAGTGATGCAAGAGAAGGAAGATAAAATGAGAGATGTAGGTTATAGTGTTGAGATGGAAATCAGCAATAACTTGAGTTGGAAGACACCAGCATTGAAACGTATATGAACCTGAAGGCAAAAATAGAGTCAGGAAGAGATGTCAATTCAGCACCATTAAGGATCATTTCCAGGCAGCAGTGAAGGCAGAACCTGTCGGACATGAATGATCACTGTTAAGGTGAAAGGGTTCTTTGTGTCTTGCCCAGGTGGTGATAATAGTAATGCTTAGTTACCTCATGAAATTATAGGTATATTTTGTGTCCATTAGCCAACAAATATTTTTAAATACAATATTTATTGTTGAGTAATGGTATTTTTAGCTTCATTGTTCTCGCAGTGACATTTTCCCTATGGCTAATGGTAGTTAAACAAAAATACATTTTTCTTCAAAATCCAAAGCTCTTTTTTGTGGCTAGTATGGTATGTTACTTGAGCTGACCAGGGAGTTTGTGTTCATACAGGCTTCCTATAAAAATATTCTGGTGGCATTTTGAAAATTTAATAAATTAAAATTGTATCATTTGCCATACCTTTTCTCCCCTGGTGGTAATTTACTACCCATTATTGTGTAATGTATATTGTACTAGTTTAGTTCCCATATTGAAAACTGCTTTATTAGCCATTTCTTAAGCAATAGTGTAAATTAAAGTGAAATTGAACTATAATATTACTGCACTATCACAGTAATGTGATCATATTCTTTCTACAGTGGGGGATAGACATAAATCTGTCAGTAACAAAACTCACAGAATACAAATACAAATCCACACCCTTGTATTGATGTGTTTTTTAAGATTTCAGGTCTATCAACCAGCTAGCCTGAATATATTGAATTTACCTTTGCTGTGGCAGTGGAGAAATCAATTCTGTAGTTTTGCACATAAGTGTCATAAAATTCAGATTTAGGATGTCATTGTGCTGATTTAGAAAGAACTGATTTATTATTTACATTGAAGTTGAAAAAAATGTGTGAACGTAGAAAAAAAAGGTGAAGTAATGGTGAAGATAATTCTGCATTACAAAAAGCTGTCTAGACATGGTCCTAGGCAACTGGCTGTAGGTGGCCCTGCTTGAGCAGGGATATTGGACCAGATGACTTCTAGAGGTCCATTCCAACCATTCTGTCATTCTGATTCTGTGAAAATAAAATTTTGAAGAAACCAAGTGGCCTCATGTCACTATGTAAGTGTTTTCAAGTAATGGAGGATTGATTTACTTTATCATCCTTGCACATGTTCCAGTGAGAATGTGGGAAACTCATACTATGTAACATTGGTAGACCTTCCAGAAGAACAAGAAAAAAAAGTTGGTTTTTTTGGTTTTTTTTTTTTTTTTTTTTTTTTTAAGCCTTGCGAAGGAAGACAGTAAACCTAAGTTTAATTTAGTCTAGGAAAAAAAGAAGTTGAGGAAATATGGAATTCTTGATGTAAAGAGCAAATTGGACAAAATTCTGCCAGAAATAAATCAAGTATTATTGTTTTCACCTCAGTGCAAGCAGGCTTGACTACATCATCTCCCTCTTTTCCAGACCTAATTTTCTTTGATCTTAACTCATTGCCTTGCCCTTTCATCCAAAAGAACTGCATAATTGTCTAAGATCAAAATGGATTTTTGACAATAGAGACTTAAGTCCTGCTCTTGTTAATGATGACAGTTCCCCTTAGTTAACCTGCACAGTTGAAACAGGGCACAAGTGCACGTTGATGGCTGGTTGATAGGTTTCTGTTACTACTCAATATGTGGGGCAGGGTGAATGGTGAATCTTTATTGTCAGCTTCTGTGGTTGAAATTATTTTCCAGTAGAAGACATGGCAGATATAACCTTGAATTCTTTACTTTTTGAAATATTTTTTTAAACCACATAATTTTGTTGCTTAATGGAAATCTGCTTGCCTGAAGCAGTGTAATAAAATTAAGTGAAAACCAAAATGTTTAGGCTGTACGGTGACTGCAGATGTACAAAACTGCTCATGTTCAACTGTGTAACAGCAGAAAGCTACAGTAATACAGTTAAACAGTATACAAATTTTAAAATCAACTACATACATTAGCCATGTCTCTGCTGCTTAGTTGGCTTAAAGTATTTCACATTAGATGTGAAAAATACGTTTATATATTAAGACAAATCCTTGTTCAAATGTTTTATGTGTCTTGATGCATCTTCATCTGAACTCAACCTACAGTTTTTGTCACTGTTATAGAGGAAACTCTTTTAATATTTTATTCACTTCATCTTACATTATTTGTAAATCTAAGATCTATTAGTGTAGCTGACAGAAAAAGAAAGAAAGTTTTTCATCTTCATTAATATTTGAGGCATGTATGTAACTCCTAACGGTACCAAAGCAGGAATTGTATAAATTCTTTGGCCACAGAAAGAACAAGCTATTAGCATGTCTACTGTGAAACATCTGAATTTTCAGTATACATATTTTAATTAAATTCATAGTAGTACAGACCTTTTTAGGCCTCCTTTAAGAAAGTTTGTTAACAAAACAAGGTTAATAAATCCATTCTAGAGGTTGTATGCTTTAAAGCTGTGATTGATTTATGTATATGAGATCTGAGAAACAGGTCTGTCTATAATAAATGATCCAACAAATGATCATTGTGTTTGAACCAGTGGAATGAATCGGATGTTGGTACTGTCTTTCTGGAAATTGCATACATGTTGGAAATGTTTCTGATTCCTCTAATTCAAATTATTTATAATTGTTTGTAAACAGCAGAAAACAGAAGTTTAAAAACACAGCAGAAAAAGTGTGTTTCTGTAAAAAAATGAATAAAAAATGTTAAATACTCAGTAGGTTGCCATCTTAATGTGAGGTCAGCAAAGGAAGCTTTATGAAGACTTGATACAATATGGTGTTAAGACAGCTCAAATGTTGTAAATGATCATTGTAGCTGTATGTTCATTTTGAATTCCTTTGAAAAATATTTTACTTTCTTCTGGACCTTTATTTTCCAGTCAGAAGCATATATTCCTTAAAAAGAAAAGTTTTAATAAAAATGATGATACTGGCTACACAGCAACAATTTTCTTTTTTTCCTAGGCTTCTCTTGGTTTTCTTCTTTAATCTTAAATGTATTATTGCCAAGAGTGTTCTGTCTTTTGATCACAGACTTGAGAGGAGGGAAGAAAAAGCAGTATTTATGCGTCCAGTAGGCATAGCAGAGCAGAAGTTTATTACTGTCTTTTCATGCTATGTTTGCCTGATAAGTATCAGCTTTCAGTAAAGCTTTTGTTCTTGCTATTTTGGTTTGGACAGATTAGTTTCTTTTTTAAAAGGCCTGAATATACTGGTTACGATTTTTATTCTAAATACATTTGGTAAGGACAGAACTTCTAATGCAAAAACATGAACAAGTGGTTAAGCAAATACTGAAATCTGTTTTCCTTGCTTTGTATTCAGAATCAAAGGTCTGGCTTTACAAAGTGAGTTGTTTAAATTCACAAGAAAATTTACTGTACTGGTTTTCGCTACCATCCCACAGCACTACCTAGACCTGGGGATCGTATTTGTATACAGGTCTAAAAATGAATTTGTTCCAGCACACACTGCTCTCTATTTCAGTATATTTCTTAGAACACTTTTTAATGTTTGCTGTGAACTGTACTTCTAGTTCTCCTTTAAAGAAGATTATTAACTATGAATGTGCAGAATAGCCACCGATATCCAGCAGGATTCTTTTGCATCTCAGCAATCATTCTTAGCTGTGAACTTTTATAATATTCAACTAGTATGTTTATTAATTTATTGATTCAGCTTTCTTATAGTTGCATTCAAGCCAAGCCTTAGTATAAAGTCTTGTCAGCATACCTGTGGTGTGGGAGAACAGCAAACCAGCTAAAGGTGCTGTGCAGACAGCTCTTAGTCTGAATTTGGCTCTGCTGACAGCAGATACCTTTTGTCTGCTTAGCTTGTGTCATTCTGAGGAGATTACGTAACTGCACTATGAGAAATACTCCTTCAGTTGCCATGAAATGTCTGGATTATATCTTATTTAAATTTATCTGTCTAAAAATTAGATTTTTAATAAAACTTGGTCATTTAGACTTCCTTTATAATTGTCTGGGCAAGCAGGCACCCTGAGAGAGCAGTTTATCCCATTTTAAAAGACCACTGATATAGATGAGATGACTTGTCTTCTTTTCATGCTTGTCTGTCCCAATGAATTAGGTGGAGGATCTGGGTGATTAGATTAGACAAACCTGGTTTAGATAGGTGAAGTTAAGCACAATGAATTTGACATGTAGGGTCCCATACAGGGAGATATACTTACGGTGAATAACTGCAAGTTATTCTGAGGGATAATAATTGAACTGTGTCTAAATTTTTGTAAACAAAATAATGAATTCTATTGGTCTGAAAGTAGGAGTGAGTTTTATGTAGGCAGTTGTATGCAAATCCCACAAAGACAATCGTATGTAAAATAGATTAGGCATTTCAGAAAATTTCACCAAGATGTAAGGATGACTTACTAACTTTTAGGGAGACTTGTTGACTTCTGTGCGTAGTAAGGCACACAAGGATGGAACATTTGAATTGCTGGTGTGCGGTAAAGGAAAGCGAGCATCGTTCTTGGATCATAACCTCTAGTTATTTCTAGTTATTTCTGGAATGGTAACTTTAAGTGGGCTTGCCTATTTGCAGGTATAATATTGCTGTATAGAATGTAAGTAGTTAAAGCTAATGAGGGATTATCTAGTGGTTGGCAACCCTGCCCACAGCAGGAGGGTTGAAACTAAAATATCTTTAAGCTGCTTTTCATCCCAGACCATTCTAAGATTCTATGATTATTAGAGGGAGACTAGAATCAGAAATGTTTTAAGCCCTCATTTAGTTTCTAAGAGCAGGTACGAAAATTTTAGAGAGCATGTGACCTTATGCTAGTTTACAGAGCTTTTAGTGTTGAAGACAAAAAAATTTCTGTGAACTAATCACAGAAATAGTTGTATCTGGCAGTGTTACCACAGAACTTCTTTTTAGTCATGTGTGATCAATTTTGTTATCCATTGTATTTGCACAGACTTGAGCTAAATACCAGTTTACAAACAATTTTAATAGTATACAAATAATCTATTTCTGAGTTACTTTCTTCAATGATTAAGTATTTAGCCTGTTTAAGTACTAGCTGATTGGGTTAACAGGTTGGCAAAATTTATTTCTGTTTCATAGTGCACAATCTTTGGTTGATTTTGTTGATACGTTGGGTTTGGGTTTTGTGCAGTGGGTCAGGTCTATTCAATCTATGGAACCGTAGGGCAGAGAAGTGAAGGAAAGGAGCAGAGTCAGATGATTTTTTCTTGCTTTATTTCAAGCTTATATTACGTTTTTATGTATTCCCCCCCATCCATTTTTCTGTTCCATATAGTTGATAGTTTGCTTCCTTATGTAACAGCTGGGAAGACCAAGGAATTAGAGGATTCATGCATTTTCATAAGAATTGATCCATTAATAATTTTGCAGCAATAATAGTCTGTTGATATCTGCAGGCTTTATATTCCCAATAAATCAAAATAATATAATAATAAAAATGGGCAAAATGAAACAAGGCTGCAGGAGATTCATTGTGCTGATTCCTGGTTTCTATCAATATTTCTGTGTTCAGTAATCTTTGTATTTTGTGCAGTATTCTGCTTCTACTGCAGTATTGATTGCTGTTGTGTGCTGGAATGGCTTAATATCATCATAGTGGCCTGTAAGAAGGTATCTTTCTGCCCCCCCATGTTACTGCTGAAGTCTGAGATGGGGAGTTATTCAAGGGAAAGGAGCAAGTTATCTTGAAGGATATTTTTAGGACATAAATTCCTCATGAGAAGGCAAGCATGGGCTTTAGAGAAGTGATGCATGAGCTTTCTGAACTGGGTACATGGCAAAGATACCACAAGTTACATTACAGTGTTTTTGTACTTTCATTGGCAACAGCCTTTTAAAGTGACACAAATTTAAGGTGATAATTGAATTAAGGAGGAATAGGATGAAGTGAAGAAGGGAAGAAATACAGGTGTTTTTTCAAAAGACTATCAGTCTCTTTAGGCAAAGTAGGGTACAAAAGTAAGTAGAAGTGGCTCACCTTCATATAAAGCCTTCCTCAAATGTGTTTTTTTAGCATAGTCACCTGTGTCACTATGAGACAAATGTCAGCTTCTATAATTGCATGGGTTAGTTTCTTTATATCCTGGTTACTTGTTCTTGCAATATTGTTAATTTTATCTGCTGCTGAAATGAAATTGTTATGCATGTTGCTTCAGGAACTGGTCTCTAGGCCTTTCTAATTTCCATGCTGTGTTGATTTAATAATTCAGATGAACTCACTGAAGTGACTGTTGTACTGTAACAGTGACAATGAGAGTCAAGAGAACTAATAAATATGGTTAGACAAATCAGACTTTTCTGCTGGTAGTCCATTTCATACATCTTATGAAGTTCCTAGGATAATTTCAAAGAAATCCTCTAGCATCTTCCTTTTAAGGATTCTGGAGCAGCAGACTTTTATCTGAGTTTTCACTGGTGCCAGAATTCAGTCGAAAATATAGCTGTGTTTGTTATTGCATATTTTTCATCTTTAAAAAAATGTCTATTCTCTACTGGCAATCATTTATAGCTTAAGGAAAACTTAGTTTTGCTCAGTAGTTAAAGGTTTAAATTCTATTGGGAGATCAATGCTTGAATGTAAGTACCTACTTGTAGGTATCTAGGAAATTGGATGTTTTAAAGTCCTGCAATCTACAGGGGAGATCTAGTCATGGCTGTCAGTACAGGCTAGAAAGCAATGGATGCTTACATCTAGGCACTTGAGTTCAGGTTTCTGAACTCACAATTGAAGTGTCTTAGTCTTTCTCTCAGAAAAGGCCTGAGACAAACATCATTATTCTTTTGTTGAAAAATCTTGTAGGTATGTAATTGAATTTGTATTTGAGAGAGGAAGCTGAACCTTCTGCTCTTATTAGGGTATTTTTAAAGTAGCTAACTTAAATAGTGTATTTTGACAGCTTTGTTTCAAGAGGGACTGTTTGGATTTTCTGTAATGCTTTCCATTTATGCAGTTGTAATCCAAAATGGCCGATTAACAAGTTGAAGAGGGAACATCTCTGGTTACCTAGTCAAACAATTTTTATTTATGTCTGTTGAGCTCAACATCACTGAAAGAAATATTGCTTCAGAATGAGAAGTGCACAAGAATAGGAATTATATCAAATATAAGGACTGTTGAATGATGGTTGAATTATGTAGCTCTCTGGGATGTGCTTCTAAAATTTGGTAATCTGATGGAATCTTTGTTCAAAACAGTGTTCAAGGCTTGACCAGGAATTTAATTTGAGTAGGCTAACACTTAGTAAAAACATCACTATTTTTTCTTGCTTTGATATGTTGAGAGTGGAGAAAACTTCTACATAGCTTCCAGTTTTGCCTCTTTTCCTGCAAGATATCCATACGATTTTTGAAAGTCATGTATCTACAATAGAATTAAAACCAGCTTCCTTAATTTGCACTGTTGCTAGTGTTTTCTTGTACTAAAATGGTTATAAGGCTTTTTCAAAACTACCTAAAACTTTTTTCAGTCAAACTCTTCTAAAAATTCATATACTTTCCTTCAAACATTTTTATTCAGAATCAATTTTTCTTTCTCTTTTAGTCTGTTTAGACTTCTGTATGTCTGTTTTCCCCATACACATCTGCAACAGTTTGCAGATTGGACTTTTATGAACTTTCTTTATTTATGTAGGATGTGGTGAGTGAAGCAGGGACTGAGAGCACATGATATGCAGTCGTGTTGTACCTGTGCAGTACATCAGGACTGTTGAGAAATGTCAGCCCTGTTGCACGTGCAGAGGAGCTCTTTACATACATATAACACTGTGGTTTCCCAAACAGTCAACGCTGCAGCTGCAAGAGGTATCGTCCTTGCTTGGCTCACTGTACATGTAACCGCCCAGTAAATCATACTGATGAACTGGATAACTGGCAGCCATTTGGAATGTTTTGTTCTATTTCTTTGTGTGGGGGCTTTTTTGTTGTTGTTTTGGGTTTTTTTTTGTTTGTTTTCTGAGAAAGTTGTAAACCAGATCAATTCCATAATTCAGGTCTTTGGGGATCTCTACAAATGCTCTGCACAGTTGGAATGGGGTATTGAAGGAGAAGAAGGTGAAGGCAAGTTGCTGCAGGATGAGGAGAATATTTTTTTCATTTGATGCAGAGCTGGGTGATGTTAGTTTAGTCTGTTCTTGGAATCACAGTACAAGTCTGCTGCATCTCAAATGGACTGGATGTTTGGCACTTGATTTATGCATATATGTGTGTGTGCGTATATAGGAGTTTCCGTACTTGCTGAGAATATGGAGTTTCCTGTGCGAGTGCTGTGCAATATAAGCAGGTATATTTCTGTGTAGGCTTTCCAACACAGTGGGAAAGGATTTTAATTTTGTAGTGAGATCTTCAGCTTGATATATTCTTTTAGGTTTGAATTTTAAGCCATAGTTCTGCTAGGCATTGGTTGCACATAAGTCCACTAACAAAATGTTTTGGTATATAATACTGGATTTCTTGTTCAAGATGTGTTGATATTGGTTACAAGAAATGCAGTGGATTATCTTCCAGAAAATGTTGCTCATTCTTAGTTTCCCATCCAATTAACTTGGATTAGTATTTAATTTTTCTTTTGGAGAATACATTCTGCAGTTTAGACATGGTTCATGTGAATCAGTAGCTAAAAATTTCTACCTTAATTTATGTTTCCAGTGAAGATTTTGGAAGGGTTTTTTTTTCCTTTAAAAACATCAGATTACTGTATTTCTCAGTTAGAAACCCTTTCCTCTTTGAGTTTCTATGATTTACTGAATATTAAAAAAATTAATAATAAAAGGAGCTGTAAAAATAATTTTTCTGCTATTATTAACATACAAATGAGAAGTGCACTAACAAATTAGTGCAGAATCTTTAATGATTTCTGTAATCTATTCATTTCAGGAAAGTTGGAAACTCTTTCTGATGTTTTGAACTTTACTATGTTATGGATTATTTTAATTTGCTGTTTTGTCTTCAATTTATAAGAACAATTTAATCCTTTGAAATGTATGTCTCCCACTCACCCTGTCTGGTGGACAGTAACAATCAGTGTAAATTCCTAGTGGCAATTGTATTTTCTTTGGTTTTTGCATTTACACTCTTTTTATAAACTGCAGTGGATACTATTTATTTTCATTGCAAACAATTCTGCTCTCTGTGTCAAGGTAGTAGGGAAGAAAAAGGTAAAGTGTCTATCTTGCTTTGAAATTTAAAGACACCTGGCATAATAAGAGTTGAAAAACAATGTTATCTGGTGAGAAAAAGGAAGAGTAGGTTATTTATATAATCTGGGTATGCAAGAAGGGGCCAAGTATCTCATGCACTTCATCTCTCCCAAAAAAACATTTTGTTAGAATAAAACTGTTGATGATTGTGAGTATAACAATACTAATTTAAACTTTCAGTCCTTTTATTACCAAAGTTAGGATAGACTACATATCTTTATCAGGATATATACATTTGGGAGGCGTATATTAAACCATTAGGACAAACAGTACTGAAGTAAAACTAAGAATTTATGAAGATTCAAAATAGTACAAAGTGCTGAAACCATCTGCAATTACAAGCAAATGGAATTCATCTGTGATTTCTCACACTTTTTTTTTCTGAATGCCTGGTACTAATCACAGTCTGAAAGGATTTGGTCTAGGCATGGCACAACTACTTAAGTGCTGCCTATAAGACACTCTTCATGTAAAATATGCAAATGTTTATACATTTGAGATATGTATTGTCACTAAATCAATCCTAGTAAAATGGTTGCTGTGCAGAAGTATGATGGCTTTATAAGTTGCATTTATGGTCGTTCCTAATTCAGTGGAATAGTTTAAGGTTTTCTCTCAGAACTCCAGATTTTATCTAGCATTACTGCCTTTAGTTTATTCATCACAATAGCTCAAGGGTAAATTAAAAGAAAAGACGTAATTCATCTTGGTGGCCACCACTTGGTAGGACTTGATTATGCTAATTGATTTAAATTTTGTAATGCAAGTATACAAATGAGCCTCTGGTACCAAACAGTTTAACTCTCTCACAGATAAAGTGAAGCTGAAAAATATGTTTTGAGAAAACAAGCTTAAACAGACAAATTGTTTTTTTCACATTCTGCAATCCAAGCTGAGTACATTTTACTGTTCTAATGTCGTAATTAAACATGGTTAGAAGCTACATGAATTAGCAAGTTTTAAATGGCATTTGTGGTCATCACAATTTGATATAGATGAGTGAATTTCGATGTCAATTATGGATAGACAGTTCTGTGTGTTGGTTACTGGGAGAAGATGCTTTGTGCTGTGTCAGTTTTTGCTGGAATGAATGGAAGACTTCACTAAAAATACTGTAAATCAATATAAGTGCTTCTTCAAAGAAAGTGTCCCAAGTAGTCTTTGTGCAGGCCAGAGTTAAAAAATATGTAGAGCTTCTTTGCCACAGTTCAGTTTTTCATAAATCTTAAACATGTTTTTTAGTAATTTTGAGTGCTCTATCAAGGTAATATATGCTAAGCTTTGGAACAGAGTAATTTTCAAGTGTCTTTTCACATTATTTTGACAAATGCATGATATACTATTCTTGGTATGTTTTCCATTTCTGTTATTTGCTGGGTGGACATCTTATGCCTTATTAAGATGTTATTTTATCCCTTTAATGCAAAACATGAAAATAGTTTTTTCAAGTGCATATCGTATTATCTTTAGGTTTCATACCAAAATTCAGTTAATTTAGCCCTCCTATTCAAAAAGCATCTCTTCACACTAGCCTGCTTAACCATTCACATTAGCTGAGCTTACAGTAGCAGGTCAAAAGTGAGGATTACTGAAAGCATTATGCTTCCAGTCCTCTCTCTTGTCAGAGTTCAATTATAGAAAGGCATCAAAACTTAGAAAATTACTATGTGAAGATGGATCTCTCTTTAAGTAGCTAAGAAGAAGAGTCTTTTTGTAGTAGTCACAATTACCGTCATGAGAATTTTCTAGTAGGGCAGATTGAGGTGGGTTTTTGTTGTTGTTGTTTTTGTTCTTTTTCTTAATGCTGCTGAGTTATTAATTGTTTCTTTCTCAAAAAGCTGTATGAGGTATCTGCAAAATAAATTAATAGCAAATGCAAGGAGCTAGTAGGAGCCTTAGGTGAACCTTGGAGGGCACAGCCGCTGTATTGAATTCTACCTCAGAACAGGCTTAGTAGGAGGCTCTGCCAAGATAATCAACAGCTGCAAATTTTGGAGATTAATTTATACACATGACTGAGAGAGAGAGCTCCAGGCACTGAGGATTTATTAAGGGTATCTGAGATCCATTAGAATTAAGAGAAGTAGCTTTTCTTGAGAGAAGTGAAATGGGCTATGCTGACCTGAAAATACAGATACAAGAAAAATCTCATCGGTAGTAGAGCTGAGGGTTGGAACAGGCTGCCCAGGGAGACTGCACAGTTTCCATCTGTGGAAGTTTCCTACTGGATAAAGCCCTGAACAACCTGACCTTTCTGGCTGAGCCTGCTTTGAGTAGAGACCTCACAATGTCCCTTCCAACAAGTATCATTCTGTGATTCTAGAATATGTTGAATTTTATGATTTGGAAGACTACAATGGGCCAATGCAAATATGAGTGTATATGAAACTGATGTTAACCTAATATTTCTACCATAAGACCTCTACCATGAAAATGTTTTTATATCGAGTTTAAACTTAAGTATGCTTACTTGAAATTATTTTCATACCATTTTTCTATGAGAAATACAGACTGGGTTAGTGTGTTGGATGAAGTACCAGATCAGGGCAAATGATTTCTAGTCACTAAGGCTAGGCAAGGATAGGCTGCACTAGGATAGGCTAAGGAAGCCAGGAATAAAGCGGGAAGTGACTTGATTGGGAGAAAGGTAATTGACACTTGTCAAAAAACAGTCAAAAAACCAGAAAGCCTCAGAAAGAGTTGAATAGTAAATAAATCATCAATTTAACTTTTAATTGTGCAATTTATTTTGATAACTAAAGGGCAATCTGTATAAAAGATGTGCTCTTGGAAAGACAAAAAGAAGTAGTCTTCCCAAACAGAAGCACAGTGTTTAATCCAAGAAGTTTTCTACTTAACTACTTTAGCAACACAAAACACCCCTTTCTTCCTATCCAGAGAAGTCTGCTGTAGTGTTATGTGCCATGATGCTACCTGCAATTAATTTGGTTTTGTTTAGATGAATATCTTGAACCATTAGTAGCCTTTTGCATACCTTGCAAAGTTGGTTACAAGTCAGAAATTGCCGATGATTGGGATTTCTTGTCAAATGAGGGTTAAAGGTCCCATTCAATAAGACTGTTGCAGCAGATGTCTCTGGTTGGACCAAAATCTCATAAGAGCCTGAGAGAGTTAGCTAAAAGCAGTTCAGAAGAACAAATTTAAACACCAGTTTAAAGCAATAGTTTACCCTTAATCAGAAAATCAGTTAACAGCTTTTAATGTGTGTTCTGCGGTATGTAAGGTAGCTGCAAATTCTTTATGGCTCTAAAATACAGACAACACAACCTTGAGGTGACAAAGAGGGTGCGTGGGTGAAATGGTCTGTATCTGATTTTCAGTTGCCTTGTTCCATGGAAATTGTTAAAACAATTTTGTCCTGAATACTTACCAGAGAGCCAGGAGGTAGCTTGGATACGGAAAGACATCTACATTGGTAAGAGGAGTAACAAGGAACAGGCATACAGCTCTCAGAACTGCCATTTTATCTAATTGCTTTTGGCAGTGTATAAATATCCTTTTGCTTTTTTTCAGGACTAATCTCTCACTGAAAGCTCCATTTCAGAAGGCAATAGATAGGCTACTGAACTGCATCAGGAAATTACCCGAATCAGAAAATACAGTAGAAACAAAAGGTCTACAGATACAGTAAACCTACAAAAAGCATGCTTCTCACCAGCCCCAACTGATATGTTATCCCTCATCTGTTTGCTGTAGTCATCCTGATATATTTTAAAATGTTTTCAGTCGGTCACATTTAAATGATGTAACCATGCTATTTTTTTTTTAACTGTTCTTCCCATATGAGTAGCCATACTCTGTGATGTCCTATAGTGATTCTGTTTGGCCACAGTCCACGCAGTCCCTTTCAGCGATCTGTACTCGATATTTCCTCTTGCTTTCACATGTTATAAAATTATGGTTATAAGTTCAGAACAATAAGGCTTGAAATCAGGTAGCATGGAATATTCATTTGGCGATCCACTAGAAGTATTTCCCAACTAAATGAAGTGTCTTGTGTTCCTACCTAGACACTGAATCTAATTGACTGCAGTCTGTAATGACAAGTCTGAAGGCAAATGAACTTTTTTCCCTGTAGATGGTTATTAGGACTTTTCTGAATAGACTGGATATTGCTATATTCTTTCTCCATCAGGGGGTCCTCGATGTGTTTTGAATTGTAGTTAAACAGAGATGAAGCAAGTTTCCTCACTTTCAGTTTTAGTTCCCCGCTGAAATCACGCACTCTAGTTTAAAACTTAATTACATCAATGCAATTATGTTGTAACGTAACTTCCCATTGTAGGATATTTATGTTACAGTAGCCCTTGTTGTTTAGGACCTTGTGAAGTTTCTGAGTATCATCTAGGTGAAGAAAAGCTAAATAAGTTCATATTTTAGCAACAGGCTTTCTGAACTCAAATCTAATCACAGCATCCTTGGAGATCTAGAATACAGAGCAATATACTAGCACACAAATGACTGTAGTCAGCCTTGCATGCTGCATTCTCATTAATCACACTTGCAAAGGCTTGGATCCGTGCAGGAAAGTGATACAGAGAGTGCTTTACAGATGTAGTAGGCAAGAGCATAAAACAGTAATATGTGCAGATATGTAATTTTTTGACATGACAGAAAGAAAGCTGTCATGTCAACTTTCATTTTATTGAAATGAAACTAGTGCTAATGTACCTGAACATTTTTTTTACTGAGATGTGGTAGCCTAATCACATTCTCCTTTTTATTAATAAATCAAATGAGATATACTGAGGACCTGTGTAACAGCTTTCTCAAAAGACATAAACCTGCAAAGTACGAAGTGGTGTATAATGAATGTATGATACGGTTCTGACAAATATGAGGCAGAGTTGTCATTCTTCACTAGCTTAGACTGTATAGCAAAAAATGTAAAAAAATATTGAATGAATCAAAGACAGATAAAATACTGTTGACATAACTATATATTAGACTTTAATATGCTTTCATTCTGTATGTATAGAAATCACTTGCTTTAATATTTGAATTTCATAAACCCATTTAACAAAAAAAGAATTTATAGGTTCCATAAATGACATTTTTATCTGGAAGCCTAAAGCTGAAAAAGTGCTATTTTTGGATGCTAGGTATGTTTTCTGGATCTGTGTTGCAGTCTGGATATCTGTATTATTCTCCATCATACTTACCTGTTGGTTGCAGTCTAGAATAATATGAAACACTGCTTAAGCCATGTATTTAGTGATGTGGCTTTGAAAAAAATTGTTTATAAATCTTAAACAATAACATTAAATTACTGCACTAATTCTACTTTAGATAAACTAAAACAAAAACTGGTGTTCACACTATTGTGGAAAACTCATAAAAGTCTCCAAATACTATTTTAAGACAGATGCAAAAACACACAACAAATCGCTTCTGGCTATATCCCTGATTTTGCATGCTGGAAAAAGCCTGAAGGACTGCTTGATCAAAATGTCAAGGAAGGCTGGCTTAAGCTCTGCTGTGTCTTGTGTCAGCGGCTCAGGTGGGCTATGAACATTATTCCAAGCTCAGAGATGCACTTATTTTCTTACAAAACACAGTCTAACAGGACCCTGTTTTCATCTAGTCCTGCTGAGAAGCTTAATTTTCTTATTCCTGGTCCTCTTACCTGTATTTAATTTTAACTTTATGACCATAAAGTGAATTTCATATATAATACTTTTTCTGAAGAAAAAAAGAGTTAGAGTAGCTAATGTATTTTATTTTTTCCTTTTTACGTAACTAGTGCTCTACAATGCATAATAGTGAGACACACTTTCTGTGTAATACTTGCTTCTTGGTGTAGTTTTAGTCCATAGCAAATGTTAACTATAGTTGAAGATGCATGGATAATCGTAGTATTTTGCATTATTTTCTATGTGTGTTATCTCATAATTTGCCATAGTATTAAATCTGCTCATTAGGAACCAATGTCCTGTAAATCCCAGAAGGCAAATTTAATCTGATCTGTAGCACAGGGCGTATTCAAACATCTGTTTATTGCAGAGCAGTGGACCACAGAATATGCTTCTGATGTCCAGATATAAAATGATCCTTTATAGGCTGAAATGTGCTTCAGTCTGGACTTGACTATAAATGAAGTGCAACCAAAATACTTTAATAGTGAATCTCATCAGTGTTTTCTTTACAGGCTTGTATGCACAAATTATTTATGTTATGATTACAATTACTGTCGGCGATGCAAAGGAGATGATTAAATCCTGAGTGATCCCTAATTTTTGTATTTATTTTGATCACCTGTTGAAAAATATAGCTGCTTTAGGTTTTATTTTCAGATAGAAACTGCTAATTTTCTGTCAAGTTAATGCTAAATCAAGCTGTTAATTCTGACAACTAAAATCCTCCCTTATTACATGAAAATTGCTTTTTTGAATATAGAAAAAAACTACCAGTAGATGGCTTTTCCTGGGGCTGGTTGTTTGGCTTAAGACAGGGAAAGTATTCCATCTTCTGAGATCGAGGATGAAATACGTATGACAAATCATCAATGTGATGAAACACCACACTTGGTTTATATTTTATGGATTGAATGGAGTTTTAGGAAAACAACACCTGGCTCTGAAATTCATTGAGATAAAAATAGTTGGAGGATGGGAGAATATGGGGCCAAGGGGGAGGGAAGCATGATATAGGCTTTCCTTGTCTTATACGCTTTTGAAGGCAGCTTTTTTTCTAACTGCTGTCAGAGGTGGGATACCAAGCTAGATGAGATCTTCGATCAGGTTTAATATGGCATTTCTTATATTTTAAAGTATCTAAGAGAAAAACGGTGTAAAAAGGTTATTTGAAGAGTCATACATTCCTCATTTTGCTTAGCTGCAGAAAAGGTTTTATTTTCCTTTTGTGTATTTTAAACATGCTGGACAACTGATGCACTGAAACAGTTATGTTCTAGATGTGAAAATTTCTTACCTCATTTTATGGTTTGGCAGTGTATCCTTGCACAAGTTGTCTGTGGAACTGAGTTTCTGCTTCTAATCAGGTATTGGAAAAAAAATTTGTGTTGTTGCTGCTATTTGGTATTTTGTTTCTCTCTCTTTTGTTGAAGCATGGCAAGACGTGGGGTTCAATGGGGGGCCCTTGCTCTGGTGGGTCACCTCCGGGTTTGAAATGTAAATGTACCACTGAAAGTCTACCGCTGGCATCCCTGGAGATAAGAATCAAACAGCTTTATGAAGTGTAGGTGTAACAGCACAAAGTGTCTTTTGGGAGACTGATTTGTATACTGGAGATTCTGTTTGAGAGTAACAGGCGAAGTACAGTCCGTCTTCTCTAGAACTGTATGACATGGTAACCCAGGAGAAAAGTGATCTACAAAACTTGCAAAGAAGTGCAAAAGTTAAGGTTAAATATAATCTGGTATCTTAGTCCTTTTTCTCTTTGCTGTGTTAGAAAATACAGAAGTGTTTTTTTAATCCACAACCTGTTCTCTGTCATAGCCATCTGAAAGCACTGATGTGCCCCGGAATGGAAACCTCTAGCAGAATGTGAAATGCAGTTGGATCTACTAAGAGTTCATTTAGTCAACAGGGGCATTACCACCTGGGAATTCAGACTTTCTGCAACGAGGGATGGAGCAAAATGGTTCCCATGGAAAGCCTGAGTGGAGGATTAGGGGTCTGGTTGCTTTAGAACTGTAACAAGAGCCAACACAGAAGCAAACTCCAGGACTGACTGGGCACTATGTTCCTTTACCTTCTTCCACCTACCCATCTGCCAAGTTTCAGACTCCAATTTGAAGTGAATTATAGTATAAAACCTGGTATCTCCTGCTGTAAGCATAACTTAACATTATAGGTTTAAAAATTAATAAGGGAGTTGGTCAGATATATGCTAATAGGTATTTAAAACCCAATTTTTATTAGTATAATACAGTAATATAGAAGGAGCTTGGGACTTTGAAATTCAACCAGAAGACTTTGTTTCAAACTAAATGATTTATATGCAGTCTGTACACCAGCATACAATATCTGTATACCTCTTTGAAAGGAGTATACACTACATGCTGTTTTAAAAGGTCAAATACAAAGAGATAGGAAGAAAGTAAAGATTAATATCGTGACTGTGGATTTGTGAGCCATCAGTCACTCTGACTGACAGAAGAAGTGAAAAATATTTTAAACTATAAATATTCTTTAATTTTTCTTTAATACTTTTCAGTTTGGTTTTGGTACACCAGTACTGTAGTCATATTTATATTAATGCTGACCGTAACTACTGAGTTCTCATCATGCCTGCTTCTTCTTCTTAGGTTGGTGACTAGGTACTGGTTTGGCGTTTGCCTTTTGTACTCTTTAAAAGCTGACAGTGATTGTGATCTTTTTTCTGTCCATCCTATCCCACTTCTCTAAGTCCTTAGGATTTACTCGCTATCTCTTGTCTCCTTATCTGGGTGGCTCCAATCCCATTCTTTACCTTCCACCATCATATTTTAATAATTTGAATCTGTAATCTTTGGTTTAATCTGCAGTAGGCTGTTCCTTGTTTTAGCCTGTTCTTTGTTTTTCTAATTGGTGTGTGCTATTGCAGAGGGTCTTTGAGGCACATTAATGTGATTTTCACCAATACATGCATTCATATAGGCCTTCTTTTGTCATTCCTTTTTGTTATTTCTTTCCACTCCCCTGCATTCTCATTAATTCTCTATGCATATCAGTATTAACATTTCTATTTCAAGTCTCTGTGGCTGTATGTTTCTCTTAGTGTGTGCTTACTTTAACTTTTTTATACCTCTGTACCTGTAAAACAACCAGGGTACTATAACTTAGAGAATGCTGTTGCAGCTAAAGGTAAATGTCTCAGCTGTTAATATAAGTGAGATGCTGCCATACTGGGTCAATCAATGTGATATTTTATCCGAGGTCAATATTTTGGATCATTGGTACCTGTAAAATCAATGGAATGATGAGGAACAAAAGATAACAGAAGAATGTTTCTAAAACTGTCCTATTTTTTAACTGTAATGAAGTTCTTTTTACTCTATTAAGAGACTTTGGGTCTCCATTAGGATGAAAAGATACACTGAATCTCTGAATATTTTTTTTTTCTTCCCCCTGCTTCTGGCAATGTATGGAACTAGTCCTCTAGGATCAGTAAGACTGTTGGAAAGACAAAATTAATTGTTTGGTTGTTAATGGCCCCAGGAGGCAGCAGGCACATCCAGGAATTCCCGAAGCATGGATAAATCTTGAAACCATCTCCCTCTCTCTTGGTGTGTATTGAATGGGACCTTGCAGGAATAGCTGTGCTATGAAGCATTGTTTCCTGGTAATGTTATGCAGCTGGCTCTGTTGCCTGCCTACAGAAACAACAGGCAGGACAGAGGGAAGGCAGCAGTTCTGTACCTGAAGGTACAGTCCCAGGTTTTTCTATCTGACTGTGCTAAAGCAGGCATATGCTTAATCTTTGCAGAACTTTTCTAGCTGACAGATATTATGGATGTGGAAGGCAGGAGGATGCCTTTTCAGTTACATTTCTGTATTTTAGACGAAATGTAAGTGGTTTCAAGTTGGAACGATTGCTGCTAATTTTTTTTTTTAATAAGTGAATCAAGATTTACCTATTCCTTTTAATAAAAGATACCATAAAATATTAATTGGGGAAAATATCTAACTTCTATGCTTTGGTATATCTATTTTAATATTAACTGTATCACATATGTCTCTCTGTTTCTTATTTTTAAATAGAGACAAGAAGGTGAAAAAAAATTACATTTGTGTTTTCAACTATATTGAACACACTGCTTGATTAAATGTCTGTATGAAAAAATGCAGTTTACATCAGCAGCGGGATCACATTTTCTCCCTCCTTTCCAATCCACTAGTTGAATTTGTGTCCACAAAGAGCAACATCCTTGTTTGTGCTTTAAATCCCAGTTTGTAGTTTAGCTGCTAATCTGCAGTTGCCCATCATCAGGTCTTGGATTCTGTTTGCTAACCTACCTTTAAGTGCTCACCACACTGTAAACTGATCACCTTGAAGTCGATTGCACAGGTGAAGAGGTTATAAGCAATTTTACAATTATTGAACTGGAGCAAAGTAAGACTGTTCAAAGATGAAACTCTTGAAATTGTGATTCTGGGTACAGGAATTTTTTTAATTTCAGGATGAATTACTGCCTTAACTGTTACCACTTCTCGATTTAAAAAAATCATCAATAAAATGAATTAGTTACTCAGTATCATCCCAGTACACTTTAGAAATTAGATGCAGTGATAGGACCTCTGCATCAGTTCTTTGAAGCAGGAGGTTTATTTTCTTTCATATTTGAGCTTTGTGTAGCACATGTAGCATTATGTAAAGCTCAGTCTGCAATAAGAAGAAGTAGGCAATGTTGTGAATATATAGCACACAGTAATTCAGTTTTCAGGAAAGAAGTATTTTTATCTTTATGACAAATTAGTAAGATTATCTGTTTTGTCATCACCATCATCACCTGCTAAGAATGGGTACGGGTGACAAATCTTCCTGTTTGGTAAGATTCTGCTTGACCAATCCCACGAAATGTCTTTCAGCTTGGAAACTGTATGATACCTTATATTAATCTAACAAATCTATACCATAGTGTTTTTATATTTCAGTGCTAATCCATCTCAAAAATATGCTGTTAGATTTTAGCAAATGTTGAATTGATTAATGTACAGTGGCTATATATATTTATTGCAATTTAAATTTTCCATAACAATAATGCTAAATAACTTTGGGAATTACTTCAGAATGCTAACAAATAATATTAATGTATTATAAAAGTAATGGAATAATTTATCTTATTGCAGCATTCTTCTTTCAGTATGTGTGGTTTTGAGAAAATAGCAGCATTTCTATAATATGTTCTTGCATAAATTATCAGTATGCTTTTATTTTTAATCATGTTTAACAAACAGGGCTTTCCACATAACATATACTATCAGGTATGTCCAGTAATGCCATAATACTTCACTTGCAGTGTGCTTGTCTTCCAACTTATGGTATTTAGGATCCAGAAAACATGCATCTTTGTTCCGAACTCCTGTGAAAAGTTGTTGGATCCTAAATATAAACAGAGGATGGTCTTTTGTATAGTAGCTTGGAAGCTGATGATCTACTTAGTTTGGATGTCATAGGCACTCCTCACCTCGAGGGTGTTTGAGACAACATCCTAGAAGTATTTATTTCAGAAATTGTCCATGTCCCTTTATTTGAGACCATAGCCAAGAACAGGAAGATACTTCTGACTCTGATTTGCCTTCTGGTTAGAGCTTCTGTTCCCTGCTGGAGAAAGGAAAAACTTGCTTCTAAGCACTGATCCCTCCCCTAGGTCTATATTCTCCAACAAAGGACTACTTTTTCTACAGTTAACACATTTTGTGTGTTTTTCATAATACAGAGAAGAATGCAGTACTAAAACTCCAAGTCTGATTCTTATCTGAACCACTGTCACGGACATTGTATATTATGTTGAATGAATTACATCTGCAAGTGCTTGAGTAACGAAATTCCCCAAATAAATCATCTCAAGATAAAGTAAACTGTAAATATGGCTACCTAGATGTTTCTGGAGTTAGGTGTTTGCTTCATATAGTCAGTTGGTTCACAATTAAGGATATGCATCAGTGAAGACAAGCACATAATGAAGATAAAGAATGGCTGTGAAGGCTTCCTGATCTTAATATGAAAGAATTAATTTAATTAACCCAAATATAGGAAGCTCTGCCAGTTATTAAAAGGCTTGGAAATCTAAACAGACTTTTGTATACCAATGGCCTGAAGAACCCTGCAATTTTGTATGACATATTACAGATGCTTTCAGATTTTGTATGGAAGGTTTAGATAGAAAATTCAGTAGACCAGCTGCCATCAATCAAATATACTGATGCATGTTTGAGGACAATCTGTTTCCTTCAACTTCCAGCCACAAGCAAGCTTTGTAAAGAAAGGTCACCCCATCAGTGGAATTGCATTCATACGTTTTTATGTGTCTGAGGAGACTGTGAGAGAACATATAGTTAAGGGTTACTGAAACTGTGAGGTGTACCTCACCACATCCAAAGGACTTCTTATATTTTGAACTGTATACACTGCTGAGGCATAACAGACACTAATTCGTTTTGAATGAGAGCCAGGAGAAGAAAAAAACAACTAACTAGAAACAGAGGGGGCTCCAAAAGCTATGGTATCTGACATAATATCTGGAGAAAGGATCTGGAATGGAACTGGAGAAACAGAAGCAAGTATTTCTCACAGGGTGGTGGAGGAAGCAGCAAGTGATATGAAGTGATGATGTGAGGTGATGGGATGATATGAGGTGATCTGACCTGGACAGTGCTTATTCTGGTTTGTAAACTACTGTTTTAAATTACTTTGAAAAATATGCTGTTTTGATGATTCCTTAGCTACCTAGGCACGCTGTTTCAAACCTTACTTGTCATTACAAATATAAATTTTTTTCTCACTTTCTTGTCTTAATATCCACTCGTGCCTTTTCAGCCCATTCCTTTCTATCCCATCTGCAATGGAAATGAAGAACTGTGTATTAGCTTGGTCTTTACAGTACCTTTGTGTTTATTTGAAGACTTCAACTTTAACTCTTCAATCATCTTGTTATATTAAACTAACTCAACTAATTCTATATGTTTCCTGTAGATCATATTTATAGACCTCTGATTGTTCTTACTGCTCTTCTCTGGACTTCTGGATTCTCTCATTTTTTTCCAAGTTTTCCCAGAATTGTACAGTCCAAAATATGATACAATATTTTACCTAAGAACTTACTGAATACAATGGAAAAATTGTTCCATGCATTATAGAATCATAGAATGGTTTGCGCTGGAAGGAACCCTAAAGATCATCTTGTTTAAACCCCCCTGCCATGGGCAGGGACACCTTCCACTAGATCAGGTTGCTCAAAGCCTCATCCAGCCTGGCCTTGACCAGATTATACGTAATCTAAAAAGAGATTGTCCACTGCTATTGGCAAGATAAATAATTGGTGGTCGTACCCAGGTTTCTATTGATAGGAATAATTTTTGCTAGTAATAAACTACTTTCCTGAGTTTAAACAAGACAGCACCTTCGTGCTAACAGGCATGAGACAGTGTTTAACGAGTATGTTATAATGTGCTACATTCTGGAGAGTTTTCTTCGCTTCTTTTTTTGATTGTAACGATCTTCCTTGACATTTCACATGATTTACCCTTTTATTTATGTCTTTCAACTCTGTGAGCAATTGGATCCTAGGATCTTGTTGTTTTTCCTCAGTGTGTCCTAAAATACCCCTGTTAAGGGATCAAACCTATTTCTTTTTTAATATAACATTACAGTGCTGACTCATGTTCAGTTTGTAAAACTCTTTGCCCCAAATACTTTGTTTTTCCCATTGCAGAGAGGAATAGTATCTCTACTCAAATGGGAGGTGGCAGTTCTAATCTCTGATGGTAGGCAACTACTCGTATATAAAAGAGAATTTATACTTATTGCAGAACATTTCTGCAATACCATACTGAAGAAGAGACTGTAGGTATCGAAGGCCTAGAAAGGAAGATCTGAAAGAAACAAAGACATAAACACATTTCTTACAATATAAATTGTTTGTTTCCAGGCATTGTTGGAACACAAGATAAATCGTTTTGTGTTATCTTATTTGCTGAGCCTTTCCAGAGCAAGTTTTGCCAGTGGCAATTGGTATTCAAATAATTAGAAGTTTTTCTTAGCTGATGTATTAGAGGCAATGACATTCAGATTATTAAAGATGGGTTCCGTCTTAAGTAGCTCTAAACATGTAGAAGTAGTCATCTACGCTTCTGTAATACTCAACAGAGAGGAAACACCACCTTCAGGGGTTAATTCATCATCCTCTAAGATTGCTGAGTAAAGCTGCATGAATCATTTCAAAGGTATTTTTCTTTTTCTTCACTGACTGAAGAGGGGATTTAGATCTCTAGCATAAACCATGTGTTGACTTCAGATGGCTACAGTCAGTTGAGGTAAATCCCTGTGTGGTTTATAAATTGTTGTTTACAAAACATCCATAAAGCCACAGTAGCTATAGTATAAACATCTCTATAGCGATTAAGTTTATATTAATATATTTTTCTAAAGAAGGATTATGGATTTATATGTATATAGCAATGTCACATGCAAAAAGATTCTCTAAATATTTTTGTTTACTGATAACATTAAAATGTAAACTTCTAAAGAATATGTCATGTTGTATATGCCAGTTTATGGACATTTTCAGTATTTTCTGTATATATTTGAGGAATATTCTGATTATGAGAGCTTTGAATATTTGTTCAGAAAGTTCACACAATTAAAGAACATTATTATTTCCAGTTTTAAATGCACATTAGTTGGTACTATTTTTTGGAAATTTATTGTGGTAAACAAGAAATTATGAGGCACTCTTTATCAGGGAGTGTAATGATAGGACAGGGGGTAACAGTTTTAAGCTGAGAGAGGGTAGATTTAGACTAGACATTATGAAGAATTTTTTCACTGTGAGGGTGTTGAGACACTGGAACAAGTTGTCCAGAGAAGTTGTGGATGCCCCATCCCTGGAGGTGTTCAAGGCCAGGCTGGATGAGGCTTTGAGGAACCTGGTCTAGTGGAAGGTGTCCCTGCCCATGGCAGGGGGGTTGGAACTCGATGATCTTTAAGGTCCCTTCCAACCCAAACCATTCTATGATTCTGTGATTCTATGGATACTAAATAAAATGCTCTTCAGGTAAACTTCTAACAATTAAAACAGCAAGCAAGTTCATAAAAGTAATTGCAGATATTCAGTCAGGCTAATTTTGCAGCCTGTGCTTTCCCATTACTGAGAACTTCTTACATGTAATGAAGGAAGGAAATAGGAACTTGGCCTCAATAGAGCTGAGGAGGTGATACTTGTTTACTATTGCTCCTGGCATGGTGATGTCTTGTATTTTCTGCTCCTTTGCTTGCCGGTAAGGAGTGATAATGAAGGCTGATCTTTTATAAGGGCTTACTGCATGCCCTGAAAGGTGTGGGGATAAAAAATTTCAGATAGAACCAGTACAATAGTCCTTTTATAAATGCACTGTCTTATTATCTTATGAGTATAATGTAATGGAAATCACAGAAAATTAAATAAGTTATAACTACACTTTTACTAGAGACTGGATGTGCATCAGTATGTTTTGGAGTTCTATTTCTAACCAACACACCAAATCCTTCCTGTGATTCTATTTAAAGTGACACCTGGGTTATAGTTTTGACTGGATTTGTGCTGCCTCATAAGCAAGACATAAAACAAATTATGCACATTAAATTATTAGAAAAAAATCAGGTTTCTGTTAATTACAACAGGTACTGAAAGTGTAATGTGCCTTATTGCCATGGGAAATTAAGGAAATTTGTAACTCCTGGCTCCCTTTGATAATGATCTCTGATTTCTATCTGTTTGTATAATATATAAATTTGGGTAAGTTCTAAACTTCATTCTCCTCTCCAGTTGATGTATAGCATGCACTATCACTTGGGACACCTCTGAATCCATGAGGCACAATCAGTGGTTATGTTTTTGGGCACTATTTTTTTTCATTGTACAGAGTTTTTGGATAAATATGTAAGTAAAGCAAGTTGAAGGACACATTAAAGTTGCATATGAAACAGTTACATGGGAATTTGTTGCAGTAATTTCTCCAGTGTTTAATGATAAACAGGTATGCACATCACTTCCCAAACTATAAATCTTGTTCTGCCCTTTCAGTATTACATAGAACCCACCCAAAGACACACACATGAATTCTGTCCAAAATCCAACTGTTATCCTAGAAGCAATATACTTCTAATTTATCAGTATCAGTTCGAGACACAGGTCATAGATAAAGGCAATGCTGCTTGGAGTTTTCTTTGGGCTTTTTGTTTGCATGGGGTTTTCAGGTGTGGGCTGGGGTGTTGGGAGGGCTTTGCCTTGTCCTTGAGTTCTTGGGTTTTGAATTATTTTTGAGACATGTAAATGCTTCAGCAATGTTCCAATTCCTGCTTGAGATAGGAGGCTCAATCTGGGACTCTGACATGTCAGAAGAACTATGAAGTATTGCTTTCTGATTAATATTTTAGGTTAATAATCTGGTCAGCAGTGTAAGGCATATAAATGTACATTGTGATTAAATTCCATTTCACTAGAAGATTTCAGATACAGGTTTTTAAAAAGGCCAGGGGAGCATGTCAATGAAAAAAAAGAGTGTATTCCAGAATGTTCAAGTCTATATTCGGATCTTTGCAAAACTTAGATTCAGACAATGATTGAAGCATTATAATATGTATTTAAATTATAATCTTTAGATACACTTTGCCAAGTGAAATTAAATATCCAGTTTTTATATACAGTGTATGTGAAGAAGGGCCAGGATTGAGGCATGAAATTCTGGCAGAGTAGGTAGGCAAGGATTTAAATTGGTCAGTAATGGCATAAGCCTTTAACTCATGGGAATTTGGGCATCTAGTCAAACAGCAAAGGCAGCATCTGTGTCTTCTCAACATCGTAAAATTTGACTGTAAGCTTTTCATTTTTTTTAAAGAAAAGTTCACCTTTCAAAAAGGGTGGGTAAAGAGGGAGTGAAGTAATATGGCTTTCCTCTTTCAGTAATGGCCCCCTGCCGTAGTGTATTTGGAGATAAAGGTTTCTTTTCTTCTGCAAGCAACGTAATCTTAATCGAGGTGCCTGCAGGGCTTTGTGAACAACAGAAATGTTTGAATGTTGGACTTAAAATCAATGAAGTGCCTTGCCTCCCATGTTCTTACTTCAAATTTCTCTGTGAGTACACAAGGAAATATGAAGTTACATATGTACAAATTGTTGTTAGTTTAAAATAATGCAGATTTTTACACTGTTCCATTTTGTTGTTTTTATATTTTATAATAGTTAGTGTGTTATCTTTAAGCCACAGTTTTTAGAACCCTAACACTCAAACTAACTTTTCAGATTTGTATACTTTTAATGGACGTCTATCACTACAAATCCTATGTTTGAGTCAACTCACATGTCATCTCTTCTGAGAGCTAGTTATACGTCAAAAGCTAACACTTGAAAAACTCTTAACAGAATTGTGCCAGATTCTCAGGACATGCAAATTGCCCTGTTATCACTGAATGTAATGGAGTTGTACTTATTCATACAATTCGGTTTATTGCTTCCAGGTATATTGAGGATGATATTACCTGTGTCCAGAAATGCTCACTGTCTCTTGTCCAACTTGCTGATACAGTAGGTATAGTTCAAAGTGCAGCACTTTGAACTGTGTTCCTGAATATGAATTTCCTTTTTAATTTGCTGAATGTAAAATATCATAAATTGTACACACTGTTGAGATCCCCACTAGCTAGAAAGGGTTAGCGCTGCATCTGATTACAGCAAAAAAAGATCCTTTTGTCCTCTCTGTTCAATAAAACTAAGTTCTATATGAAAAGTCTTTCAAATAATAGTTCCTTCATTTTCTTTGTCTTGCTTTAACCAATCATCTGAGAGGTGATCATATTAAATATTATGAAAAAAAGTCTGAATATTCCTAATCTTTAAAGAGGTTGTCCTGTAGGTTCCTCAGTTTTTTTTTTTTACTTTATCTTTCTCTATTAGAAATAATAATCTCTTCATAATGTATGTAACACATATGAGAAAAAAATAAATTAAAAATATTTTATAATA
>NW_010104778.1:0-527 GCF_000699245.1 Pterocles gutturalis | reverse complement strand
AATTACACTCCCTCCAAGTTGATGGTCCAACAGGAGCACGGCCAAGTAATTACACTCCCTCCAAGTTGATGGTCCAACAGGAGCACGGCCAAGTCATGCGGTGGGCCACGTTGGTAATGAGTCCCCGCGTGTTGTTGAACTTTGCCGAGTGAGGAGTGGCCAGGTCGGAATTGTAGGGGAGATTGGTGATGGTGAAGTTGATGGTGAAACGCTCGAGGGCTGCAGTTGTGGTGGTTGGTGGCTGGGTGGGAGCTGCAAGAAGCACAGATGGGGAGTGACAAGGTGCCCGTGCCACGCTGTCAACGATCCGAGGGGAGAAATGTGGAGATCTGCAATCTACAATGCCTTTTTGACCCTGTCCTGAGTGGTTTCATTTTTTGTAACAGTAATTGGTCTTCATCACAATATTTTAAAGGGTCCTCTTTCAGAACTTAACATAGTTGAAATAAATTGACCGGTGTTTATACTGTACCTGGACTGCCACTGACTGCGGTGGTAGTTGTCGCAGCTGGGCTGGATGTTTGTGC
>NW_010104777.1:4596-5171 GCF_000699245.1 Pterocles gutturalis | reverse complement strand
TATATATATATATATGTATCTAAGCACTTTATTATCTTACAAATCCCACTCAAACCTCTAAATTACTTATGGGGTAAACATAACAAGAGTTCAAGAGTATTGGTCACAGGCACATAGCACTTACTATCATTTTCCTGTTTATAGCAGTTGTCTAGATGCTAGCATAGACACTGCATTGTACTGAAACCAACAAAAAGGGGCATTCACAGATACAGCTCATTGCCTTTTGTCAGACAGAGCAAAGCAACAGCACAGGAACTATTTATCATTCTGCTGGGGGAAAAAAATCTAAAAATAAATACTGTATTTTGCTACACTGTTAGTCAGCTGTTTTTTAGCAACCTGGTCACGTCCAAGAAATTCTAACTCCTGTAGAAAAATCTAAGTGATGAAAAAACAATTAGTTTTATTGTAGCATCCAGTACCAATAAGCTTAAATAATAAGTACCAGAGCCGTTATTCAGCATATTCATTTATTTCAAAGTACACTAATTATGAAGGACACTAATTCAGCTGCTAGATTTCATGGCACATCAGCTCGTACAAGTGTAGGATGCTCTGCATGCAATGGGCCC
>NW_010104777.1:1768-4565 GCF_000699245.1 Pterocles gutturalis | reverse complement strand
AATCTGTTAACCTGAAAAAGATACTTTCTTCTACAGATCATCAGTTGTGCGGGAGAGATCATTCAGCAGAACCCTGGCCTGCTCACGGGTCAGAGCTCCTCTTTCCAGGCTCCAAAGGCAGCAGCAGGGTCCCACCCTCGCCACACCAGCAGCACACACGGAACGGTGCATTTTAACAGATTACCTCCTGGTTTCACAAACAGGGACGAGCTGGAGAATTAACCCACCAAACATCTTCTGAGAACCTTAGTCACTGGTCCCCTCCAGGGAGGGGATCTCTTTGGGCCAAGCTCCCTTGTCTCGGCAGCTGGCAGAGGTCAACCCAAGGCAGGTTTCGGGTTTTAGCACAACGAAAGAGCTTGGACTCCAAAGGGACTGCTCAACAGAGCACACTGCAGGGCAGACACCTGCTGCAGCTTCTCCAGCACAGCCTGGCAGGGAAAGGCTGATTTCACCGGAGGCTGGAGAGGTGCAAATGTTGCTGTGTGGCCTCTCCTCAGTTAGGACAGTCAGGAGCATCCCCTCCCTGCCTGTAAAAATTCCCCATAATTCGGATGGGCATGCGGACAGCGCTGAATTTCTACACCAGCAGCAGGCTGTATGGGACTATCCCACAGGACAGAGAGATTTCCTCCTGGCTGCTTCTATTTATGGGTGCTTATAGCAGCCCAGCTGCTGTGAAGTGCCACATATAAAGGTGCAATATAAAAAAAAAACCAAACCCCACAACGAAACCTGGATGTTTCATACGGATTGCAGCTCTGTTATTCAGAACGACGGGCACAAAGGTATTTATACCTACATCTGGATAGAAGTAAATTCCAGAGACTGTAACTCCAGGACCATAAAAGCTTGGCACCAACAAATTCTGACTGAACAATATGGAGGGGAAAAAAAGCAAAAACTTTATGACAAAGTTTAAGTTGCACAGGTCTTTTGTCCAAAATTATACTTAGTTACCGTTGGGATCTGTTGCCTAAGAAAACTTAGATAGCCAAGACATCGATCTAACTCTAATGGTTTCCAAGCACTTATTTCCTGTCATCCTAGCAAAAGTAAAACACGGGTTTACAATAGACCTGTTTTTCCCAGTAATTACTTATTAGGCTTGTCACTGCTTTCTCACCACCCTCAGAGTTTGTGTCCTCGGTATCACACCACCTGAATGAGATCCCATTAGCTCAACTAAGAAGTCAGCACAGTCCAGCGAGTACCATGAACTCGATCTCCTGTCTTGGCTGCTATTTTCTCTATCCAAGAGGAAATAAGGAACAAATTTTTAAGCAGTGAATATGGACGTAGGGCCAAATACTGTCTACTGTGTCTGAACTTGACCAGGAGCTGCTACAAACACTGCAAGAGGCAGGAGGGATACAGGCATCTCACACAAACACTGCCTTTTACTGGAGCATCTGGTTCTTGCTAAGACTCAACCACCTCCCAGATAAGTGATAATAGAAAAAGAAGTTGGAAGGAAGTTTGAAAGGTTATTCTGTTTGTCATCTTCCAGGATTTTCTTGGGTAGTTCTTCACTGCTTCCTCAACCTATGACTGAAACATCTTCTTCAAAGTCCCAAAGGAATCAGTACATAAGACTAGATGCGACGACCGAAACATCCAGGCTTTGGTACACATTGTGCAATGCACAGACACTACTTTTTGCTTAGCCTTCACTGTAACAAAACAAGGTTGTTCACAAATTTGGAGATACATTTATCTTCACTGTATTAAACAAAACAGAGTCATCTTTCATCAAATACACCTTTTCCAAACCTCCCAGGAAAGCTCTTATGTTTATGTGCTTTAATAGTTCTAAGCCAACTTATTGTATGTTATCCTGCTGGATGTTTCTGTGCTATTGGATTAGGCTGATAGGCATTAACGAGACACTGTCTCCTTGACACAATGCCCAGGTGCTAGGGAAAATCATACACTCACACTAGCAGGGTTTGTAAATCTGAGCCACACTAGCAAAAGGAAAAACAAACAGTAAACACAGTTAAGCAACTGTAAATGTTACGTGCTTTTGCACTTCAGGAGTGAATGCACAGCAAACAAGTTTTTTCACATCCAAGTGAAGGTAAATCACTGAATTTACTAAATCACCCTCCAGATTTGTTTTTGTTTGGTTTAACTGTAACAGCGTTTTTTCTTCTGACCAGGTGATTATGTCTAATTTGTTTTATTTGTGCTTTTGATGATATTGTACAACCATGTTTTCACAGATAATAGTAAGAACTCATTAGTCTGTGCAGAGTGAGATATTTATGACTAACATAAGGATGCAGTGTAGAGAAATACAGGCCTGGTATAACAGGAGAGATCTTGAGAAGTGAAGACACAAGACTCAATGGTAACATAGCATACAGGCACAGGATGACAAAAGATGGGGCACAGGCCAAGCACTGGCGACCTTATGCCTACAAACAGCTCACCATGGACAGCTAAGAAATGCACTGCTGGAGCTGGAAAACGCTGGTTCTCAAGGATAACTAAACAGAACAAAGAGCAAGCATTTAACACAAGTAAAACACACCATATATAGGAAGTCTGGATATAATTTGAAGTTGTAGGCCAAGGTATAAAAGTATGTTAGCAAACCTATAAAAAGTTCCTCAAGTGGATCCTAGAGTGAGGAAGAAAAAACCATCAGTACTGACACTATATTCCTCTTGGAAAAAGACTCCAGATGCCAGCAACTCACAGTAACACCCCCAGCAGCAGACTGCGGCCACCGGCCTCAAGACCTGGGCCAGTGGCTGGGGGGGGGGAAGGGGGAACCTCCCCCGCCCGCCCC
>NW_010104777.1:0-1630 GCF_000699245.1 Pterocles gutturalis | reverse complement strand
CCTCCCACCGCTGCTCCGCTCCCGAGGCCGGTGGCTGCAGGAGGGAAGGATGAACCTTCCATCGCTGCTCTGCTCCGGAGGCCGGTGGCTGCAGGAGGGAAAGATGAACCTTCCACCGCTGCTCTGCTCCCGAGGCCAGTGGCTGCGGGAGGGAAGGATGAACCTTCCACCGCTGCTCTGCTCCCGAGGCCAGTGGCTGCGGGAGGGAAGGATGAACCTTCCACCGCTGCTCTGCTCCCGAGGCCAGTGGCTGCGGGAGGGAAGGATGAACCTTCCACCGCTGCTCTGCTCCCGAGGCCAGTGGCTGCGGGAGGGAAGGATGAACCTTCCACCGCTGCTCTGCTCCCGAGGCCAGTGGCTGCGGGAGGGAAGGATGAACCTTCCACCACTGCTCCGCTCCTGAGGCTGGTGGCTACAGTCTGTCACTGGGAGGTGGGACGGCTGTTACTGTAACCCGTGGAAGGATGAACCTTCCATCACTAGGAAAAAAGAAAAGGAGATAGGAACTGTGAAGTATTAACATGACAATTTTAACTCCATTTAACTAACTTGAGAGTTTTTTCTGCATAAAAGTAGTCTTTCTTTTTCTGTAATAACTAGACTTGAACTCAAGATTTCTAGAAATGTCGTAACACAATACACAGTATCACTCACAAAACCCACATATGCAAATGAGATAAAAGGAAATAAACACACTGATGGCATGAAACAGCTAAAATAGCAAAAATTCTACACAGAATAATTCTTCAGAACTACAGGTTGATTACACATACATTGTCCTCCTCCCTGAGGTTAAATAACTAAAAGAACACCCTTCCTTACCCAAGTAACATGCTTTGAAAACTGAAGTTAAAAATGATTGTATTATGACAATAAAACACATGGTACTTCCCATCATGACTTTCTTACCAGAGTGTTCTTGCTTACAAATGGCAAGTGAGGACACATAGCACTCACTGAACTCTATTCAAAAGGTATTTTCCCTTCCTGAATACTGTATTCCTGCTCTTCTTTCAGAAGAGTATTTCCATGCCTACCTTTCTACCGTCAGTGCTGAATATCTACGGTTGTAGGCCTACTCCCTCTGCAGCAACCTGCAGAACCATTTGAATTCCATAGGAGCAGGAACAGGTTCTCCCAGAAGTTAAATAACTACAGACTCACCTATTTCAATTTCACTTCCGAAACACTCTCATTTCTTTCTGGCTTGTTTTCCCTCCCTAAAGGCTTTTTTTCCCTTCTGGGAGGAAGCCAAGCTGTGAATTTTCGTTTAGCCAGACAAAGGTTCAGACCACAGAGGCGATTTACAAAGCAGAGTTTTCAGAGCTGTAAACATGCCACACAGCGTGACAGTGACACAAGGCACAGGCTGCTTTCCCGAGCCATTTCTGCCCACTTGTGTAACTCGGCCCATTGCAGGCAGCCTGTGGGCTCGGGGGAAAGCCGCCCTGTTTCCGCGGGGCTTTGCTCATCCTGCGGGTTTGTTTTGCCAGGGAAATCTCGGGCACACCGCAAGAGGAAATCGGTTTTGCAGCGACACCTTCACACCAGCTAAGGAGCTTTGCAACCCCCGCGTCCTCTGTCGCAAGCACATCATTAGCTCCCGAGCAGCAATTACCGCGCACAGACC
>NW_010104776.1:0-883 GCF_000699245.1 Pterocles gutturalis | reverse complement strand
GCATTTGTATAGAAGCACTTAAGTTGGGCACAACTGTCCTTCCAGTCATTGTGTGTGTCCCATCACAAATATAAAGGCATTCATAGCCTTTAACTGAAGCAGTACCTCATTGTTGGCAGCTGGATTGTCCACCAGGTGGTATAAGAGGTTGTATAGCTCAGCCATTAGGACAGCTGAGGTCAAGATAATCTCCTCAGGCAAAGACTTGTTGCCAATAAAGAAGTGGTTGATGCATTTCTTGCTCCAACCCTGATGCAGGTATGACGTGATATCGTCCAGCCGATTCAGGAAATCCCTCCCGCAGAGCTGCAGGCATTTGAGGTGGAAGCTGTCATGCAGGGCCTGCCTGGCAATATGGCTGAAGAACTTCGCCTCGGCCACAGCAGAGTCCCTCGCCGGCCTCTCACCCTCGGGGCGCAGCTCCAGGTGGAAGGTGTGCCCATGGGGCACTGGATGCACTCTGTAACAATCCTGACCAGGTCCCTCTCATCATCAGCATCTTCTCCTTCGCTTTCTTCCTGTTCATCATTCTCCTTGTTGTTTTTGCTCCTTTTCCCGAGCCACCAGCCAAGCCAGAAGAGCAGGACCAGCACTCCCGCAAGGGCCCAGAACTGCCACTGCTGCAAAGCAGAGAAGAGCAGGGCTACCCAGGCAAAGCCGCCCTGCTGCAGGCTCCTCTGCTCCAGGCCGCTCGGCTTCAGCTCCTGCAGCAGCTGAGTCATCTCACGGCTCAGCACCTTCTCACGCCACTTCATGCGCTCGCACGTGTCCTCGTCCAGCTTATCACCCACCAGGTACTTGTTCAGGATGAAGCCCTGCACAAGCAAGGTGAGGAAGATTACAACAGCCATGGTCTGCAGGAGGAGGGAGAGAGGAGGTTCAG
>NW_010104775.1:0-9225 GCF_000699245.1 Pterocles gutturalis | reverse complement strand
ATGCAGTGACCCACGCCGCTGAGCGATGCCCGGTAAAGCTGTGAGGGCAGCGGGGGGAATTACCCACTCTTTATCTACTCATTCTTTACATCCTGCCCAATCTGGGCGGAACCGAAGGAACACATACTACAGAAGTGAGAATTTAAGGGAAGCAACCCTGACTTGGCAACCAGTGTCCCCCGGGAGCGCGGTTCCACCGCACGCCTCGTGCCAGAGACAGGATCACGTATTTTTTATCAGGTGTAGAAGGTGAAGGAGGGATCTAATTGTTGAAAGGAGGGGGGATGGCAAGACGGAGATGCAAGAGAATATTTTATTGCTGCAGGGAGTGCAGGCGCTGGGTCTGGCAGAGCGAAGCGCAGAGGGGATGGATTGATGCCAGGCTGCAGCTACGAGAGGCTTCCCTGACTTCTGCGTAATGCTGCAAAAACCAGCCCCCCCTTATCCCCTCTTCATCTTCCACGAGAATACTTTCTGTTCCTTACAAAAACCAACCTATGCTGTAATGTAGGCAAACAGACACCAACAAAGGGAAGGCTGCCCACCTCCACGCTCCCTTTACCGTCACCCGAACCCCCGAGGCTGGAGGGAGGGGGCACGTCTACAAAGCCAGCACGCCGCCCAGCACTCCCGGCTCCGACACTGCGAGCAGTCTGGGCAGCCAGCATCAGCAACACCTCCTCCTCAAGGAATCAGCAGCTATACTTGTGAACAATGATACACCAAGACCAAAACAAGCTGCAGGCTTGGTGTGAAGGTTCAGAACTTACATAAAATGTGAATTTCCCCGTGCTGGGGAGGGACTAGAGCACAGATCTCCTCTTTCTCCCTAACACAACACACGTGCTGTGGACCTCGTCCCTGGAAATCTCACACGGACCCAGACGCAGCAGCACTGCCGCTGCCCAGGGGTGTCCGGAGCGACGGGGCTGGGCAGGGAACCCTCACCCCCAGCGTGGAGACCTTCACCAAATCACCCTCAGGGAACACTGAACTTGAATATTTGTACCGATCGTATGATGAGGAATGGCCGTCGCAGTTCTGCTCACAAAGGGGAGTCAGCATCCTAGTTATGTCGCTCCGTTGCTTTAAAAAGCGGGAAAATGTTTGTTTTCCATCACCTTCAGCCAGTTCTTTGCTGGGGTGGTACAATCTCTTTTCTGCTGCCCCACGTACGCAGCACTGCCGAACGTGCAGGTGTTTCTGGTCTTGCTTGAATTCCTGATTAGAGCCCTGATTACAGGCAGGGGGATATTTTTCCCCTTTAAATCCAAGTATTGAGGATTTAGACGGTGCTGTGTGCCAACATTATCCACGCAGCACGTGGAGAACCCTTTGCAGGCAACGCAGCCGTCTCCACGTGGCAGCACACAGCATCCCTCCCACGCCCACCCACCCGCCAGACCCCCGCAGCGGGCAGCTCGGACCCGCCGCTCGCTCGGCATCGATCAGAGCCGCTCCCGCAGGCGCCAGCAGAGGCGACTGAAGCCCTCAATGACTATCTTGGGAAAAATCATCTGCTTATGGATGGAATTAAAGCAGATTAACCTAAATATTGCAATGTTTATCGGGGACATATATCCCACACAAACAGTTCTGCCGGGGTTGCAATGTCTCTGTAACACCGTTACCATCACCTGCCGTTCCTACGCCAAGACGGGTGGTCACAGCACCCCGTGTGCGCTGCAGGCATCGCCTGCCGGACCCGCCGCACACCTCCCTGCTGTCTCCTGCCTCCTGGCCCAAAGAGAGGCAGGAACCAGGACAGAATTATTAGCTCAGATAACATCCTGGACACTCTGCTCTCGAGGGCACTAGCGTGTCTTACACAACTTGTTCCCGGTCACATCCCAGTGCAGAGAGGAACGAGCACTTGGCTGAGCCCCGGTCCTAACGAACGTCATTTCATCAGCTACAGGCTGCTGAAGCCAAATACAACAGCGTACAGGGGACAGCAGACGAAGGAGGGAGACAGCACCACTAAATTATTGCAAAGATGAAGATTAGCTGTTGGAATATTTGAAAATAAACAGGCTCTCATGTGCCAGGCATGGCTCTGCCTGGCAGCCCCGCTCGGACCGGAGCCCAGTGCAGGGAGGGGACGGCAGCCTCCTGCCCAGACCCACGCACCCGCCCCACGCGCAGCCGAACGATTAATTACAATTAATTACAGAATCTGCCCTCCAGCCAGCACCTCCCGCCCGCCCGGGAGCGTGGCCCCTCTCCGAGCCGCAGGAAAGGCCACCCCCGAGCAAGCGATGCCGCCGGGCAGCACAGCCTGCTCTGCACTGCTCTGCACCGCGCCGGCCACAAACCGCTGCATCGCTGAGCAGCCGGAGAAGCAGCAGCCTGCCTCTCGTCCTGCAGCATGCAGATACCGGTCCTGTGGTGCGTGCGGAGGAACTGACCCTCCGGGAAGGCAGAGGGCTGGGGAAGCAAAGCAGAGCTGGCTGGGGAGGACGGGGAATCCACGGGACGTGCACGCTGCAACGCTGGGTTCTGTTAAACTGTGTTTGAAACGGAATTTGTTTCAAACATCCATGGCCAACCCTGTGTGAGCAGGGGAAGGAAAGGACATTTCTGGGTTGATATTTAGCCTAACAAGAAAGTGTCAGTTTAGCTCCTGATGACACACGCGTTCCCTTTACGCCGTGACAACCCGAGCCCGTCTGTCCCCTCCCTCGGCAGCGCTCACGGCACCGTCCCGCTGAAGGTGCCCCTCTTCCCTCGTCCCTCGCATCGCTTGTGTGTGGAGCTTGTGATGACGTGAAAGAGCAGAAAAAAAAATCCTCATACAAAATGTAACGGTATTTTTGCTGTTGTTTTGTTTTAAAGTGCAGCCTACCCGAGGAGCGGGGCAATAGGACAGAGCACGGGAGCAACGCTGACGGGGCAGGAGAGGGTCAGGGGGACAGAGCACTGCCCCAGACTGGCTTCACCACCAGGGAAAGCGGAGGGGGGCACAGCCCTCCGCGTAAATTATACATGAGCCGACTCTGAACCATACCTGGGGCTGGAGCGACAGCCACGGAGAGGCATGCATCAAAAATAAGCTTTTCCAGAGTCGCTGTAAGATGAATAGTTTTCATTTTCTTTGCTTTCCAAAATCCTCTTAGGATGTTAATGAGAATGTATTTATAAAACGAAACCTGACAACGCTAGATCAACAGCGGGGAAAACTTCCAACAAGCTCACTATTATTCTCCGTACTGAAAGGGAAGAGATATAACAAAACCAAACCCCCAAACAGGCCAGAGCAACTTGGACAAGCAGTTCAGACAATTCCATATCGGCTCTGATTGTGCCCGCAGGTAACTGTGCCACTGCTCCAAGTAATGCTCCACGGCTCAGCTGGTGGCACCCCCAGACCAGAGTCTGTGACTGTGCTCTGATCTGCATCACCTGCCTGCTTCGTTATTAATTCAAACTCTGGTTAAGGCCATCATTAAAAATCAGGGGTCAGCTTTTAAACCTTATCCCTACAGGTGTCGAAATATTTTAGAGAAGATGAGAATCACAGACCCACGCTAGGCAGAACCTCTGCTTGGGGGGGTCAGTACTTCTGTCCCAAACACCTTCAGTGCATCAGCGCCTGCCTTAGACCGGGAGCAGGAGTTCAAGCCACCAAAACCTACTTTTGCTTTATTTCTAGAAAAATTCTGTGTCTGACGACTACCCACAGCCTGTTCTGACAACTGGCAGGAATGGTTTTGGACTAAACGGGTTTGATCACAACCTAAAGTGAACAAATTGAGGGAGAGTCGGAGTGTGCGCACGCTCCCGCCTGGGAACGGGGGACGGAAGCCAGGAGCGCATTTGAAGCCCTCCAGCGAGCAAAGCAGCATTTTCCCCAATAAAGATGCAATCAGTGAGACCTAACGGCTCTTACCTAGAGCCATGGTTAACGTCATGTTGCAGCGTTAATGCAGCCAGAGCAAACCTGCCATCACCCCGCGCAGGCACGGAGAGCTGGGCAGCCCAGCCACCGGCGTGTCAGCACCTCCTCCGCGGGGGCTCCCGTCCACAAAGCTGCAGAAGCCAGCTTTCATCCAAGTGGAATCAATGAACGGGATAATATCCTGGGCTCCAGAGAATACAAAAAGTGGCTTTTTGAAATACCTCGGGAGAAAGTCTCAAGTCTTTGGATAAACAGAAGGGGGAAGAAGGCACACTGCTGAAACCCCAAAGCAGCCAAGCTCAGAGGTACTCACACTGTCCACTGCCAGGATTTTGGCCCAGATGAAGACAAGAAGCGGTCTCAGCTCGCGAGCTGAACTTTGAAGTAGCTTCAGCACATACGGGAAGATGCCAACAGACAGGGCCTGGGGGGCAGAGAGAAGAGCAAACGCCGGTGAAGGGCTGAGCATCCCGCAGAGGCAGCTCCGCACAGGGCTGAGCGCTCGCACAGTTAATGACACAGATGAGAAATCTGGTAGAAAACAATTTCCTACATTTCTAGTAAAGAGGAGATCCCTGTGTATTTGTCTATTGCTCGTTTTAATCTTGGATGTCACCAGATATTTTCAGACTCATTTGGTCCCCGGAGACCCGGAGTTAATCTAGCACCGGCTCCTCCTCGGTACAGCCTGCGCTATTTTATGCTTCACGATACGCTGCGCTCTCCTCGGATGGGGCCATTTGCTCTCACAAGTAAACATATTGCAAAAGCTCAATAATTACAGGCTTCCCACTGGAAATTAAACAGGCTTCTCGCCTTGCCCAGACTTCTCACCAAGCCTTTTCCGTGGGATTAGAGACAGCCCTCACAGCAGGACCGTGATGGCTGATCCCCTTCCCAAAGCGCGATGTAAGGGGGGCGTATGGAGGGGGACTGCGCCCGCAGCGCTGCGCTCCCGGGGGTACCGCCCACCCAGCCTGGCCAGCGGCTGAGCATCACGCTGGGACACAGCCGGCGAGGCTGATAAAGCACCCAACAGCCAGAGCAAAGGCCCCTGCGGGTGACCTGCGGCTGTGCTCTGGTCCTTGCTGAAGTTTATAACCCAGAGGGCTTACACTCCCCTTTAATGTATATTTTTTTCCTACCACTGAGGGCTAAGCTGCCTGTGAAGGCATGCAGAAGGGACTCTTGGCCGAGATGAAGGAGGAAGGCAAAGAAAACCACTGAAGAGTCCCACCATGGAGCTATTCCACAACCAGCTGGTGGCTTGTCTTCATCACTTTTGTCAACAAACAGCTCCATTTACAAGAGTGTTTTAAACTGCTCCTCAGCTTATTACGTATCATCTGCACCATGCAGGCCACTTTCCAAAATGCAGAAGGCAGCTGCTGCCTTCACAGACGAGCTTATAAAAATCCAGAGACCAAATACATAAAGGAAGAGAAGAAAATGATGCAGCCCGTAAGCTGAGAGAGCAGATGACAAACATGTGTGCTATTTTTTTGTTATTTTACATAACAAACCTTCTCATCTGTCCCAGCTATTTCCTCCTGTTTTGTCCCTTGCAATATTTCACTCTACTCCCAAGGAACTGCTCTTTGCTGTAATGCAGAAGAACAGCCAGTTGGCTCTGTTGACGGATACAAACCGCTGTTCTTCCAGGGATGCTTGTTCCATTTCACGCACATGACCACACACAACACTGGACATTGGCCACAGCTGTGGAATATCTCCACCTCCTCCTCCCACAAATCATCACTTGTATTTACCACCTGTACTGAGAGAAATTAGACTTTCCCAAGACAGAACGTCACATCCACGCACCAGGCTAACTGCCCAGGGACCCAGGTCCAAAAACCTTCCCAGCAAGTCCAGAGCTCGCAGCCGATGCACCTGGCTCAGCAGCACCTGCAGAGGAGAGGGACAGCGGTTATTCCTGAAAGACGACAAATCCTCGGGACTGCACAGCAAACGTCAGAGGACCTCGGGATCGCTGGGTGACTTTGAACAACCCGATGGTCTGAACAGAAGAGCTGGAAGACAAAACCCCGATTGCCGAAAGCTTTCAGCCCACAGTCACCAGCGGGTCACTGTCCCTCCCGATAACGCTCCTTCCCAAGCTTTCTGCAGATGCAGGCAGACGTTTTCCGAGGAACGCCGTTATCCCCAGCCCCCACGGCATTGCTCCATTTTCTCTCAAGCGCAGGGGTTCCTGCGCAGCGCAGCTCTGCTAGACGGAAGCAGTCCCTAGGGATTTCAGATATTCCCGTTGCACCCCTGCCCCTCCCCAGGAAAGCAGGAGCACGACTGTGTCCGCAGGAAGGATCCCGGGGCGAGGAAGAGCCCCAGCCTCCCATCATCCGAACAGCCCAGAGGCAGGAAAAGAGGCTTTGCTTTCCTGGGCAAATCAATGTCAGAGACTTAAGAGGGAAGCAAAAGGTCACATTAGTCGTTAATAAAAATCTCATTAAAACAGAGTCTGACAACGATAATGAGGTGGTAGTTTACTGGCTTATACCTACCCTGGTGTGAAATATTAACAGACAGACTTTCAGTTCTTAATCTCCTTAAGAGGTGGAAGATATTGGAACGCAGCGCTTAATCCGCAGTTTAAATTGAGTAACATCCCTCAGCAGGGGTCTCGGGGAGAGCCTCGCTGACTTAGCTCCCCAGTTCCATCCCCTTCTCAGTGTTTTTCCACTGTGCCTATTCAAATCCAATCCTTTGTCATGTTTCATATTGAAGAAAAACTAAATTACTTGGCTTACATCTCGTACTATGGACGACCACCACGAGACACTAAAATTGTGCAGAGAAAGTCCAGAACCAGAAGTCAGGAGGATGTGCTAAGCACTCCCATCGTTTCGCCTCTGAATATCAGAGCTCAGATCTCGGCACAGGTCATCAGAGAAAGGATTTGGCCATCCTGCCCCAGTTGGCACCAGCCTGTTCCATAAACTTAACAGAGAACTTGGCCCGATTAACAGTGTGTTTTAAAGATGCCCAGCACAGGAATAAGAGGGGCGGCTGTTTGAGATTAAAGCAGGAACAGAAACCAGGGCACGGTGGGAGCTGGGGCTGAAGCGACAGGAACAGGTCAGGTGGAGGGTGCTATGCACACATTGACAACGCTGTCACTACCTGACCTTCAGGAAAATAAAAAATCCTCAAATTCTGTCATAGCTGGGAAAAAAAATGGATGTAATTGAGAAGGATTTCCAAGTGAAGATACAAATCCACATTTCAACACTGCTAGCATCCCACAAGAACCTTTAAGCAAATTGTGTCTTATTATAAAAGCTCCGTTTCATTATTTTCAAAAACAAAAAAAGCCATTAGGTCTCCCTCAGGTTTTTATATTCCCATTTCCCAAACTGATTTGCACAATAACCTGAAGCCAAAACTGATACAAACTCTAGAGACTCGGATGAGGATGCGGGGAGTCCCTCCCGCCTTTAGGCACTGTTACTGAAGTGATGGAATTGCTGCTCTGTGCCGCTGCCTGCGCACAGCACCGCACCACGTCCCTCCCCGACCTTTGTCCATCTCTGCTCCTGCACAGGAGACGGGGAAGCTGGTGACGTCCACACGTGCGAGTTAGAGATGAACCAGGACACAGGAGGAGAATTTAGAAGTCACAGTCCATGCTTTAGCAGGGATTTCCCAACAAAAGCAGGACGGCAGAGGGGGACAGCAGCGGCAGTACGTGCTGCTCGTGTCGGTGTGCGCTGGAGGCGGCGTGGCGGGAGGGACCTCCGCGGGGATCAGACACCTGCTAGCTCGGGCTCGCTGGGCTGTGGGTATGCTCACTCCTCTGATGACTTCTCTGCACCAGGAAGCCACCCGTGTCCGCTCAGCCCCGGGCACAGCAAGAATTCAGAACGGAAAGCGACTGCTGGAAGCCAACACAAAGGACCGTCTCCCTGCCCTTGACAACTCCGAGCTTTGCACGGCTGGCACCATGGCCCTGGTACCCACATGCCTTCCTTCCCCAGGGGCACATCTAAAATGGGAAATAGAACCAACCCGTGTCAGGCTTCGCCAGTGTAGGCTAAGCCCTCCCAAGGGGTCAAAGCAAAGAAACACTCAGAAGGGGTTGGAAATGCACCTTCTTCCCTCTCCGACCTGCTAACAAGGAATCTTATTCCACTATCCAATTAATATGCCTGAATTCCAAGAATAACTACACTGTCCTAGCTCATTCCGGCTCCAGGAAGGAAAGCAGGTTCCAGGTGACCTCTCAACTCCTCTGCAAGGTGAAGCTACTGCAGAGCCCGCGGGTGCCAAACAATTCACTGGAAAGCAGCAAAGCTGGTGCTGGAGCAGGAGCCTGGCTTCTGGCATCGCAGTGACAGAGACAAACCATGCAGCTCTTTATCCACCTCATCTCTCGAGGCTTGGCAGGCTCCGGGAAATTCAGATTTGTCTTACAAAGATTGATGGTGCTGCCAGGCACAACCCAAGCTGGCAGCTAACGGAGGGAAGGTGAGTGTTCTCATTTAGCGAAAGAAATCACATGTCCTTGTGTAAGCGACCGGAGCCACGTTCCTTTCAACAGAAAGACTAAATTTTGCTGGCTGGTAGAGAAGAGACCACAGCTACCTCGAGGAGGGTTTGTATTTCTGTCAATACAAACTGCTGGGGAGGAGAGGCCAGAGCAGATGACAACTGAAATACAGACCTTGCCAGAAACCATCGTTTGAAATGAGGGGTTACGTTCCTCCTAGATTTACTTCTCCTTTATACATATGAACTGTGGCTAGTCTGAGAAAACGCCTACCAGAACCCTGCATCCCTTCCAGGCATGGGCTTCAGAGACTTCTTTCTATGTTCCTGCAGCAAAATTTCAGCATTGCATTAAAGGGAATGCTTCCCAGGCTGCACCAGACAGATAAAGAAACCATTTCCAAGCTATTTACACTGCAGTAATGTCCACTTTCTGGAAACAGAGGGAAGAGAAATCTCTGCCTGACAGAGCTGGCATGGAAGAGGAGATTCTCCAGGAGAAAACAACAGAGATGTGCTACTCAGCGAAGAAATCTTCCTGCTTCAGAGCAAAGGAGGAGGCAGCAGAGCCTGGTACTGCTGAGGCTGCCAACGGACTCTAGCAGCAAGTTCTGCTCAACGGCGAGTGAAGGTACGGGGGAAGAAAAGCACTTTGTCTTCATCTGCACAGGTCTAGTAAACATGCAATCAGCTCTAATTAATCCTGGAGGAGCCCACGTGGGTTATGTACCCAAACGCCATCTGGTTGATGGCACAGCGCTCAGCGGGCAGGAGAGGCACAGACTCACCGTGGCGGCCCCGGCTGGGCTCCTGCCCACCCC